>NC_057808.1:63022134-63071113 GCF_018294505.1 Triticum aestivum | reverse complement strand
TATTTTTTTAAACTACTAATGGCGCACCGTGGGACCGTGCGCCATTACTAGTTCAACTACTAATGGCGCACCACTCCCACGGTGCGCCATTACTAGTTGAACTACTAATGGCGCACGACTCACAGGTGCGCCATTAGTAATTTTCAAATTTTTTTTTTGAAAAACTACTAATGGCGCACGGTTGGGGTGGTGCGCCATTACTAGTTGAACTACTAATGGGGCACCACCCCCACGGTGCGCCATTAGTAACTTGGCCCATTCCACCGAATGCACCCCCCCCTGTGGACCGCCTTTTCAGTTTTAAAAAAAATAAAAGAAAATGATGGAAATGTCAAAAAAAATAAAATAAAATAAGTTTCCCATGTGATATGTGGTCTAGTTGTTGGGAAAATTAACAAATATGAATTTCGACTTTATTTGCAAAATCTCTCTGGAATTTCTTAAAATGGGCATAACTTTTGCATACGAACTCGGATGAAAAAGTTTTTTATATGAAAAATCATCTACTCGATAAGTTACATCCGAATTTAATCGGGGGTACCCCGTTAAACATTTTCAAAATCCTCAAAAACCTAACAGAAAAAAAGATACGGGGCTTTTAAGATCTGGAGGCAAAAAAATTCAAAAATTTTCAAACTTACTAGTGGCGCACCGGTTGCTAGGTGCGCCACTAGTAACAGAAAAAAATATTTGTTTTGGATTTTTTTTTTCAAAAAATGATTCGTAATATGACAGGGAAGTTTGAAATATTTTTCAAAATTTCATCATACTCATGAATATGAACAAAGTCCTAGACATCAACAAGGTTTAATAGGATTGATATGATAGATATATCAACAAGTGGCTGTTAAGTGAGGTGGTGCTGGGGTTGGATAGAACCGCGAAGTTAAGCATGCTCGGGCTAGAGTAGTGTGAGGATGGGTGACCTTCCGAGAAGGTTTACCACTTACTGCGATTTGACTTGAAATTAAGCATATTGACCTGAGATTAAACAATAGTGACCCGAGATTAAGAAAAAATTGAAAAAAAAATTTGGAAATATTTTTTGAAAATAATATTTCTGAAAAAAAATAAAAAAATTTCAAAAAAAAATTTTTTGAAAGAAATATTTCTGAAAAAATATTTGAAAAAAAATTGTTACTAATGGCGCACTTCTATGCGGTGCGCCATTACTAAGTCAGATAGTAATGGCGCACCGTGGCATATACTAATGGCGCACCACTGGTGCGCCATTAGTATACCAGATACTAATGGCGCACCAGCGGTGCGCCATTAGTAAAAATTACTAGTGGCGTGATGCTAGTGGCGCACCAGTAGTGCGCCATTAGTAGGCAAAACTGGTGCGCCACTAGTAGGCCTTTTTCTAGTAGTGGACCTAGGAACCTTTGTATCCTGAGGGTCATCCTAAGAGAGTTGAGCAAGATTCTTAGAGAGTTAATACTGATGCACGTAGTCCTAGTAATAAAAAGAAGAAGAAAACGGATAGGACTTTGCATGCTAGTGAACCTACTATAGACACACCTGAGAATCCCAATGATATTTCTATTTCTAATGCTGAGTCACAATCTGGTGATGAACATGAACCTAGTGATAATGTTAATAATGATGTTCATGTTGATTCTCAACCTAGTAATGATAATGATGTAGAGATTGAACCTGCTGTTGATCTTGATAACCCACAATCAAAGAATCAACGTTACGATAAGAGAGACTTCATTGCTAGGAAACATGGTAAAGAAAGAGAACCATGGGTTCAGAAACCCATGCCCTTTCCTCATAAGACATCCAAGAAAAAGGATGATGATGATTTTGAGCGCTTTGCTGAAATGATTATATCTATCTTTTTGCGTATGTGTTTGACTGATATGCTTAAAATGCCTCCTTATGCTAAGTACATGAAAGATATTGTTGCAAATAAAAGAAAGATACTGGAAGCTAAAATTTCCACCATGCTTACTAATTATACTTTTAAGGGTGGAATACCAAAGAAACATGGAGAGCCAGGAGTACCAACTATACCATGCTCCATTAAAAGAAACTATGTTAAAACTGCTTTATGTGATCTTGGAGTTGGTGTTAGTGTTATGCCTTTCTCTTTGTATCATAGACTTGAATTGAATAAGTTGACGCCTACTGAAATTTCTTTGCAAATGGCTGATAAATCAAACTACTATACCCATCGGCATTTGTGAGGATGTGCCTGTTGTGGTTGGAAACGTTACTATCTTAACAGACTTTGTTATTCTTGATATTCCAGAGGACGACAGTATGTCGATCATCCTTGGTAGACCCTTTTTGAATACTATAGGGGCTGTTATTGATTGCAACAAAGGAAATGTCACTTTTCAAGTTAATGGTAACGAGCATACGGTGCACTTTCTGAAGAAACAACCTCAAGTTCATAGTATCATCTCTATTGGAAAATTTTCAACTATTACTATTGGAGGTTTTGAATTTCCTCTTCCTATTGCCAAAAGGAAATATGATATTCTTATTGTTGGGGACATGCATATCCCCGTTGAGGTAACCTAGTGTTATTCGAAAATTCTCCGATTTCATGTCATTCGGAAGAAGTTTGTTAATAAGACCTGATCAACCTTGTTAAGGGATTCCTTTTGATGAGCATGAGATGGATGAATTTAGAAGGCGCAACTCTTTGTACCTATCTTTTACTTTCTGTTATTTAGATTAAATAAAGCAAAAATAGTATTTTCTGTCTATTTTTTGAATTATCCGTGAAATAAAAAAATGTTCCGAAAATAAAAGTTCTCCAAATGCCCTGAAAATTTAGTATGATTTTTTATAGAATATTTGAGAATTTCTGGCACTAAACACACACCAGGGGGCCTCACTAGCTGGCCACAAGGGTGGAGGACGCGCCCTACCCCCCTTGGCGTGCCCCTATCCTTGTGGGCCCCATGTGGGTCCCCTCCACTTATTCCAGCATCTATCCACTTCGTCTTCCTCCAGAAAAAATCACTCCATAGCTCAAAATCGTGTTCTTGCTTGTTTTGCTGCCATTTTCGATCTCCTTGCTCAAAGCTCCATTCACAAAACTGCTTTGGGGGATTGTTCTCCGGTATGTGACTCCTCCGATGGTCGAATTAGTTTTTGTTCTAGTGCTTTATTTATTGGAAACTTTTGCTGCTATGGTGACCTTGTTCTTGAGATTGCATGTCAAATTTATATGGTCCAAAGTAGTTTTGATGCATGATATAGACTCTAGGCACTTGTAGGAGTAGTTGCTATCAATTTTGTTGAGTTTGGTTCACTTTTATTTTGAGTCACTAAAAATTTCAGAAATTTACAGAGGAAGAAAAATGTCTAGTAGAATGTACAAGGGTGGTTTCTTCGAGGAAGCAAGCACCGAGGCTCACGATACGTGAGCCGGACCTTGAACCACCAAGGGAAGCTCAAGTGCAACCTTGTGAATGGTCGTCAGATGAATTTATGGCTCGTGCAGGTTTCAAGGATGAGTTCTATGCATACGTGCAAAATGCCGGCCTTGAGGACTTCTTGTCAGACTAGTGCCTACAATGTTATTATCTCACTGATTTCTTTGTGAGGTGGTTTGAGTTTTCATCTAAGTGTAATACTCATACTTTCCTGTTTGATCTTTATGAGGAATCTTATACCATGGACCTAGAAGATTTTTGTGATGCATGGAAAATTCCACAATGGGGTATTCTTAGTGAGCCTCATAAATTTGAATACAATGATTTCCTTGCTAGCATCACCGTGGGAGAAACTACTAATATCACACAAGCCACCATAGGGAGCATTCACTTTCCTGCTATACATTATTTTGCTCTCTTTATAGGAAGATGCATTAATGGTAAACATGATCATAGGCACCTTTGTGTTCCAGATTTTAGTGTCCTTAAGTGTGCGGTGTTAGGTGATAAGCACTGGTACGCGTCGGTGCTATATAAACGGTTTTTAACCCCTTTCCGCGACGGCATTTGGAGCCGTCGCCAAGTGAGTGTGGGTGATAGGGGGTCCTTCCCACACGGCCCAGAAATCGTCGGGGATAGGCCCTCCTAGGACACAGGCTGGGGCCGTGTGCGATCGGGCGAGGCATCAAAACCCAATCATTTCCGTTCGTATGTACACCCCACACGGTGAATCCCACAGAAACATTTCCGTTCGTATGTATATCACACACAGTCAATCCAAGGAATACGTTTCCGTTCTTATGTACATCCCACACAGTCAATCCAGGGAAAACATTTCCGTTCGTATGTACATCCCACACAGTTTTATGTACACTCTCGTGTGTGAAAGGTGTAACTATCACACACACTCTGCCTTGGTTAACTGTTTGCTTTTATGAACTACATCACACACGATTTGATGTAGAAAACTGTCTGGCATTGGGCTATCCTTCACAAGCGCTTTTACTGCCAGAACTGTTTGCAAATTTCCATGACCATTTGTTCTCTTTTTACATCGCACGCGCTGTTTTCTTTCTAACCGTGTGCACATTATTTTATTAGCTCATGTATATTTTTATTTTTGCCTGTAATTTATTACTCAAATTGGAAATTTTGAAATATGAAACGTGCAATTCAAATTCTCAACACAATGGTTCAACAACGAATCCATAAATAAAATTGCCAGTACAATAGGTTCAATAATTACAGGATTAGGCAGCAATTAACTATGATGAACCAAAATATTTAAAGGCGGTAAAGGTGAAGAGACAAGTGTAAATCATTTTGACTGTCGATGGTGTTGAAGAAGCGGAATGCCCATAATGTGCTTTCCTTCATGCCATAGGCACGAACCACTTTTGTCCAACCCCTTGTGATGATCTCCCGGCCATCCTTCACCGCCTTCGGGAGGACTTCTAGAGCATTATCATGGTAGCATAAATTATATACTTTAACCTTAGTTGCCTCCACTCTAGTCATGTAGTTTGCAAGGTAATCATTAGTAAATAGCTTCGGAAACCACTGAAAAGAGAAAAATATCAGATACTGAGGTCTAATAGAGTAACTTGTTGTGGGCAGGGGGAAAATGCAACACATTACTTACCATCCTAAAGTTCACTGTTGTCTTGGGCAAAGTGTAAATAAAGAGCTTAATTCCAATCACCTGTTTCTTTCGCCTAACAATCTTTCTTAGTTTCCTCACTTGATGCTTGTTCATGAATATCTCATTGCCCCATACGCAAAAGGGATCGAAGCGTGGATCCGTACCGCTCATATATGTACCTATAAGCAACCAGTAAATGTTAGAAGCTAAACTGAGATTGCACAAATGATGTAAAATACAACTACCTATGTTCCTAAGTACAACTTTTTTTTGATATTTCAATATGAACTACATACGGATGTATAGAATTATAGATATAGATATAGTTTAGATTAGAATCTAGATTCACTCATTTTACTCCTTATGTAGTCTATATTGGAATCTCTAAAATTACTTAAATTTAGGAATAGATGGTGTACAAGACATGGGATGCAGCTAACCTCGACGGCAAACAACAACATCTCCCATTGTAGCCCTGTGTAAGTACATGGAAAGCCAATGTTAACTACAACAGGGTTAACATCCACCAAAAATAGCAAATGGTAATAAAACGACAGCATCTGTAGTGATATGTTCATTGCGAAAGAGTAGCACGGTAGCAAAGGGACGGATTAAAAAATGGATACAACTGTTAATTGCAACAGGCTTAACAACATCCTAATTCATGTTTTGTAAGTTTGTAGCCATTGAAATATAACTCTTTAAAAATGGATACAACTATTAATCGCAACAGGCTTAATGGCCATTGAAACCGGTACTGATAAAAATGCAATTGGCAGAGTTAAACATCACAGGGCAGGTGCTGCCAGAGCAGATAATGGCCCAGATGTCTATAAAAAGGTAGGGAAAATAGCTAAAACATGTTAGGCATGTTTACTACAACATGCTTAATACATCGACCGTATAATACATAGCCACTAATTGCAACTGGTATTGGTAAGATTGAACTGGTGAGTACATACTTGGTAAGTCCTGAGAGGTGGTTGCTGGGGCACTTCATCTTGGCTAGAGCCTGCCCAAAGTCAGCGGCGGTGGAGGCGAGCTGTTCCTTCGGGTCGAAGCGTGGATCAGTGCCACTGACATGTGTACCTACAGGCAAGCAGTAAATGGTAGAAGTTAAACTGCAATTGCACAAATGATTTGAAATACTATAAGACATGGGATTCAGCTAACCTCGACGGCAAACAACAACATCAGCCGTTATTACCCTATGTAAGTACATGGATAGGCATGTTAAGTACAACAGGGTTAGCATCCACCAAAAATAGCAAATGGGCAGCATCTCTAGTATATCTTCATTGCGGAGAGTAGCATGGTAGCAAATGGACAGATCAAAAAATGGATACAGCTGTTAATTGCAACAGGCTTAACAACATCCTAAGTCATGATTTGTAAGTTTCTAGCCATTGAAATACAACTGTTTAAAAATGGATTCAACTATTAATTGCAATAGGATTAATAGACATTGAAACCGGTACTGATAAAAATGCAATTGGCATAGTTAAACATCACAAGGCAGGTACTGCCAGAGCAGAGAATGGCCCAGATGTCTATAAAAAGGTAGGGAAAGTAGCAAAAACGTGTTAGGCATGTTTGCTAGAACATGCTTAATACATCGACCATACATAACATAGCCATTAATTGCAACTGGTATTGCTAAGATTGAACTGGTGAGTACATACTTGATAAGACCTAAGAGGTAGTTGCTGGGGCACTTCATCTTGGCCAGAGCCCGCCCAAAGACAGCGACGGCGGAGGCCAGCTGTTCCTCCGGGTCGAAGCGTGGATCAGTGGCACTGACAAGTGTACCTACAGGCAACCAGTAAATGGTGGAAGTTAAACTGCAATTGCAAAAATGATGTGAAATACTGTAAGACATGGGATGCAGCTAACCTTGACGGCAAACAACAACATCAGTCGTTATGACCCTTCGTAAGTACATGGACAGGCATGTTAAGTACAATAGGGTTAGCATCCACTAAAAATAGCAAACGGGCAGCATCTCTAGTGATATCCTGAGTCATGTATTGTAAGTTTGTTGCTGGTATTGGTGAAATTGAGCTGCACATGATAATATTTGAACATCACACAGTGTGCAGTACAGAAATAAACAAGGCATGAACATGCTTAATACATCAACCGTACAAATCATAGCCGTTGCAAGTGGTATTGGTAAGATTTAGCTGGTCAGATCTTACCTGTTAAGTCCTGGGGGTAGTCGCTGGGGCACTTCATCTGGGCCAGATCCTGCACCATGTCGGCGGCAGCGGCGGAGGCGAGGTGTTCCTCCGGGTCAACACGCATAGCGGCCATCGCGCCATGGACCCCCATCAGCTCCTGGCGGTGGGGATTTGGAGGCATGAGGATGTTTCGCAGGTGCCATTTAAGCAATCAAGCCGGGGTCGTGATAGAGATCGGTGGGTTGCCTGACTAGATCGGAGCAGAACGTAGATGTAGTTGAAGCGGTGGTTGCGGCGGCGGCAGTTTGAGATGCCGGTAGGGGGAGGCGTGAGGTGGGGTGGGGATACTGAGGGTGGGATGTTGTTGGAGGAATAAATTCTGAAATCACGTGCCTAATGAAAATTTCGTTGCGAAACTTGAAGCATTGGCGGGGGAAACACACAACCCAGACGAAGCGCGTAAAATACTCGTGTGCGAGAAAAAAGAAAGTTGGCAGATCCCGTCTCCGAAAAAACGAACACCTGTAGTTGATTGATTTTCGGTCAATGGTACGCTTGGTTTACTAGGAAACATCGCACAGGTAACTGACTTATGGATCATTAACGCAAAAATGCAGACGAGTATGGCATAGAAACTATGTGTTTTGTGATCTTCTAATGATTAACACACAAAAACGCACACGGGCACACATGCTAATCAACGCTCAAAGCCCTCAAAGGATGATCTTACCAATATTGTATGTTAATACTACAAACTTAAAGTACTACTGGTAATTTGCTCTAATACTACAAACTTAAACTACTTCTCACATACTGCCATCAGGGCATGCTGGCCAGACGCCGACATTCTCCTTCCCGGCCTTGTAGGCAGCAACCCACCGTGCTTCGATCTCCGCCAAGCTCTCCTCACCATGGCATGCGGCCTCTTTTTTCTTGCGGCAGCGGGACTCTCTTTTCTTGACTGCTTTCTGCCTTTTCCGCTCCTTGTGTGCGGCTTTGGCCGCCTCTAGATCCACCACCCATTCGGCCATGGCAGCATCAAAGTCCGCCCATGTAACTGTCTGGCCACCGGCGGCGATGAACTCGGCGCGGCGAGATGCCATCGCTTCCTTACCATGTGTCGGTCGCGGGCAGCGAGGAACGCGGCGCGGCGGGATGCCATCGCTTCCTTACCAGTTACTGTGCGCCGCGGTGCGATGGACGACGCATGGAGAGAGCTCTGGGACGGAGGGGCCGGGAAGCCGTACAGTGCGGTGGTATTCAAGAGCTCAACGACAAACGACAACAGAAATTTGGCTTCCCTTCACAAGTTTGTTCATTCATTATTGCACACGGTTCATCTCCGTCGCTTCCGGAAACAGTGTGCGCTGAGCCTATTGTGTGTTGTGTTATGATTGGCCGGAACCACAGCCACGCGGATTGCGCGTATGCACCGTAGGATGCATCACGATCGAATGGCGATCGACGTCCCTCACATCACACCCGTGCACCTATAGCTAGAATGGATTTATATGCGCTAAATGCCTAGAAAATGTACATAATCCCCTAAATATGCCAAATTTGAACACGGTGATTTGCAGGGTGTATATTTGTCGTAGAAAAAAAACTCCAGGGCAAAGAACGAAGAAAATTTGGATTCCCCTTCAATCTTGGTGATTTCCCTCTCGAAAGCATGGAACTTCCTCGATGATGGTTCGATTTATGAAGGGTGTGCATGACGACATAAGCCAAACCTTCTCAAATTTTTACCAGGGCATGGTGAGGTCATACTATGGCACACCATGCCAGGCGTCATGTTCTCAAGCATTTATTTCATTTTTTCTGTAGTTGAAAACCCAATAAACAAACGTTTGTGGTTGACTATTGCCACACATTTCATCGAAATATCTGTCCCTTCCTTGTAAAAGGCATGAGAATTTACTAAATGGCACAAGCATGGTTTTCCAGGCCGTTCTTGTGCACCCTTTCATGCAACGATTGTTTGAACTTGAATTATGTGCATTAATGCCTAGAAAATGCACATAATCCCCTAAATATGGCAAATGAACCGGAAGAGTGCCAAATTTGAACACGGTGATTTGCAGGTTGTATGTTCATCGTAAAAAAAACTCGTGGACAAAGGACAAAGGAAATTTGGATCCCCCTTCAATCTTGGTGATTTCCCCCTCAGAACCATGAAACTTCCTCGGTGATGGTTTGATTTATGAAAGGCGTGCATCACGACATATGGAAAATATTCTCCAATTTTTACCAGGGCAAGGTGAGGCCATACCATGGCACCACGCCAGGCGTCATGTTTTCGAACCATGTGTTTCATTTTTTGTATAGTTGTTAACCCAGTAAATGACGTGTTTATGGTTGACTATTGCCACACATTTCCTTGAAATATTTGCCCATTCCTTGTAAAAGGCATGAGAATGTACTAAATAACACGAGCATGGTTTTCCAGACCGTTCTTGTGCACCTTTTCATGCACCGATTGTTCGAATTTGAATTATGTCCATTAATGCCTAGAAAATGTACATAATCCCATAAATATGGTAAATGAGCCCGAAAAAATGTCAAATTTGAACACGTTGCATTTGAGGCGGTATGTTGATGGTTGGAAAAAACTGAATGACAAACTAGGACAGAAATTTGGATTCCCCTTCAATCTTTGGGATTTCCCTCTCGAAAGCATGGAACTTCCTCGGTGATGGTTCGACTTATGAAGGGCGTGCATGACGACATAAGCCAAACCTTCTCAAAGTTTTACTAGGGCATGGTGAGTTCATACCATGGCACCATGCCAGGCATCATGTTTTTCAAGCATTTATTTCATTTTTTCTATAGTTGAAAAGCCAACAAACAAAGATTTGTGGTTGACTATTGCCACACATTTCATCAAAATATTTGTCCATTCCTTGTAAAAGGCATGAGAATTTACTAAATGGCATGAGCATGGTTTTCCAGGCCGTTCTTGTGCACCCTTTCATGCACCGATTGTTTGAACTTGAATTATGTGCATTAATGCCTGGGAAATGCACATAATCCCCTAAAAATGGCAAATGAACCCGGAAAAGTGCCAAATTTGAACACGGTGATTTGCAGGTTGTATGTTCATCATAGAAAAAACTCATGGACAAAGGACAAAAGGAAATTTGTATCCCCCTTCAATCTTGTTCATTTCCCCCTCGAAACTATGAAACTTCCTCGGCGATGGTTCGATTTAAGAAAGGCGTGCGTGATGAAATTTTTACCAGGGCACGGTGAGGCCATACCATGGCACCACCCCAGGCATCATGTTTTCCAAGCATGTATTTCATTTTTGTATACTTGTTAACCCAGTAAAAGACGCGTTTATGGTTGACTATTGCCACACATTTCCTTGAAATATCTGCCCATTCCTTGTAAAAGGCATGAGAATGTACTAAATAGCACGCGCATGGTTTTCCAGACCATTCTTGTGCACCTTTTCATGCACCGATTGTTCGAATTTGAATTATGTGCATAATTAATGCATAGAAAATGCACATAATCCCCTAAATATGGTAAATGAGTTCGGAAAAATGTCAAATTTGAACATGTTGCATTAGAGGCGGTATGTTGATCGTTGGAAAAAAACTGAATGACAAACTAGGACAGAAATTTGGATTCCCCTTCAATCTTGGTGATTTCCCTCTCGAGAGCATTGAACTTCCTCGGTGATGGTTCAATTTATGAAGTGAGTGCATGACGACATAAATCAAACCTTCTCAGCTTTTAACCAGGGCACGGTGACACCATACCATGGCACCATGCCAGGCGTCATGTTTTTCAAGCACGTATTTCATTGTTCTATAGTTGATAACCCAGTAAATGACGCGTTTGTGGTTGACTATTGCCACGCATTCCATTGAAATCTTTGTCCATTCCTTGTAAAAGACTTGAGAAATTACTAAATACCACGAGTATGGTTTTTCCAGACCATGCTTGTGCACCTTTTCAAGCACCAATTGTTTGAATTTGGAATTATGTGCATTAATGCCTACAAAATGCACATAATCCCCTAACTATTGTAAATGAACCCAGAAAAGTGTCAAATTTGAACACGGTGCTTAGCAGGGTTTATGTTCATCATAGAAAAAACTCATGGATGAAGGACAAAGGAAATTTGGATTCCCATTCAATCTCGGTGATTTACTATCGCACACGATTTATCTCCATCGCCTCTGCAAACCATGTGTGTTCACTCACACATGCAAAAGGAAAAAGAAAACCCTCACCCACTTCGCCCCCACTCACTCGCCGCAGACTCCTCCGCAACTCTGCACCCTAAGCTCGACGGCTGTTGGCGGCGGGCGTAGGTCGCGCTCCAAACGGCATGGGATTTCGCCCCTACCGCTTTCCGCCGCCTATATGCACCGACATTCTAGACTCTAGTCGACTGGGATTTTCCGCGGGATTGGGCCAGGGATTTTTTTCATGGAGAAGGTAATCAACTTAGTGAAATATCCACTCATCTCTTATCACAGTCCGTCCGTCGCTGTTAATCAACCGGCGGAAATCGTCGTGGAATCATTTTTGTTCTAGCTGATTCGTGTCCACAGTGCGAGCACAAATCGGACAACTGTGGTCGTGGCTAGTCGGAAACGAAGTTCTATCTCACCATTCCAGATGACTTCAGGGAGTGCTCGGTATGTTCAATCTCAACCTACCACGGCCGGCATGGCCTAAATTTGTGAACATATACCATCTGTTGCTACATTATCTATATATTTGCATCAAATCTTTGTTACATTATCTATTTTTAATTCTCTATTTTTGTACTTTGCTTTCATCTATATATTGATCTGTCTATCAGTTACTCCCATATTTGCATCTTGCTCTATTATTTCAATATATCTAATTTATGATCTTAATTTTCATTTCAAGCAGTACATCCCTTGCTTTGCAAGAACAGGAGTAGAAGGAAATCTTGGGCTTTACTTTGTTGATGACTCCCAGGGTGTCATATTAACAACGCAACATGGATTTACAATGACGGTTAGTGTAAAACTTGATAAAGATGGTCAATCCTATTTTAATGCGGACCTTTGGAGAAAAATGTCTAAGTGTTATGAACTAAAAGCTGGCAATAAAATTCTAGTGCATGCACCACAGCCTGGTCTAATTAACATGGATGTTTACTTCCCCAACGTCATCAGCCGATCAAAGTCTGATCGAGGTTAGTGTCCTTTCAACTTTCTCCATGCTGTCATATTACTTAGCAAAATCGGGGTATTTGTTCTGACTAATTGATCACTATTTAAGCAACCAATTGTGCTATCATATTCCGACTTCGTTCCTAGGCAGTAACAAATTCTATTTACTAATTTATGCACACTATATATTCTTCTGCCATGTTCTGAATAAATAATACCTTTCCACCTTTTAAGCAGGATATGTTGGATGCATAGTGAATGATCGTTATGTTACTAAGCGTACCAAATTTCACTGGAAGGACTTGAAGCGTGTCATATACTTTGTTGATAATCTGACAGAGATAGCACAGCGTATGAACGTTGGATTTTGGATGGGATTAATTAGACCTATGGTGCACACACTGAACAAGACCAATTGTGTGCACAAGACACTGGTAAAAAGTCTTATTTTAATGTTGATGCTCATAAACTATATATATCTTCAACGATATGTTACAATTGGTTTTTATTCTACATGTCAACAGAAATTGCCCCCCTGTAGCAGTTCATGGATCGATTTCCCGGCGTGGTTGAATTACACTTGTGCCTGCTAATAACGCCAAAGTGATTGCAAGGTACAACATTTCCCGCAGAAATGGAACCATTCAAATTAACAAGTTCTCGCTTCTCGTGGCAATGCATCCATATTGGAAAATTGGAGACACTGTTCTACTCATGCTCTACCAAGGCACAGGAGGGCTCTTCCTTTTCATTGACGAGATGCTGAGTCGCCGTGATCAAGCTGCTTCCAGTGGATAGTTGTGCTTGTTGGCCCTCAGCCTCTTAAAATGTGCTAGCTGTTACTATATATGTTAAGTATGTAGATATGGATTATATGGTTGTTGGCCCTTAGCCTCTTAAAATGTTATAGTTGTTACTATGTTAAGTATGTAGATATGGACCATATGGTTGTCAAAACCGTGTTACGAAGATCCTCCTTTTGTCGAATAGTTTAACCACTATATATATGTTACTCAAATGCTGTTACCCATGTTCATAAATTTTCATAGAAAGTATTAGTATCGTACACAGCTCATTGAGTTTAAGCGTGTGCCCGATGTCCAGAAGGCATTTGCATATTAACTGTCCATATTACAAATTCACACACATGTTAACATAAGGAAACGTATGTGTAACATTCTAATCATCGCACACGAGTACTCGCAGACGCATCGTGTGCGATACTCCTAGCCACCACAAGTAACTAGTTTGCATTTTTCAAAGTTTTTTGTACACACAGAATCGCACACGAAGTAACTGTATTGACCGTCTGTGTTGTAATTTCTCACCGCAAATAGTTCATCCGAGTCGGCTGTTTGCCACATATCACACACATCTTGTTTACACGACTCGTTTGTGTTCTTTTGGCTCATCGTAAACAGTTCATCCATGTGAACTGTATGCCACATATCACACACATGTTGTTAAGTTGAACCGTTTCTGTTGTGTTCCCTAATCGAAAACAGTTCGTCCGAGTGAACCGTATGCCGTATATCGCACACACACTGATACGGCTACCCGTTTTTGTTGTTCTACCTCACCGCAAATAGTTCGAATGGATTAACAGTGTGTCCTACATCGCACACACATTGATATGGCTGCCCATTTCTGTTGTTCTGCCTCATCGCAAACAGTTGGAATGGATTAACCATGTGCCCTGCATCGCACACACAACTAAAATCTGAACCGTGTTTGATGGCTCCGCCATCGCTAATGTTTTGCACCTTTTTTTGACGGGTTTTTTACACCACCGTTTGTGATTATTGCATCGCACACAGTTTCGGCAAAGGGTCTCTGATCGTAGTGTCGCGTTAGCAGTATCCTGCAGTAGTGAAGCGATATAACTTGGGGGCTATTATTGCGAGGAGGTTACATCTTAATGCTAAAGATGGAGATTTATTTGGTGGGATTTATACAACTCGGTTAGCTAATTATTTGGGTGTACCCATAAGAGGGTATGATATTGAGTTGCCACCTGCTTTTCTGGATTATGATGCTATGGTATGCTACCAGTTTCTTAAGAGGAACAAACAGTCCCTCCAATACCGACTAATCTTTGATAGACGGCGCGCCGTCCATGTTACTCTTCCTACTCCTACCTTCTTTAACTTTTAGGTAAATGGGAGATATTTTATAACTAGAGAGGAGGCAAACGAGTATGAGAGAATAGCGAAGGCTGGTCGCCTCCATGCTGCAGCCCATCAGGCTATAGCTAATGCATCTCAGTACAACCCCGACTACAACTTTGGATATCCACCAGGCCAGCCGTGGGCATTGACTAACTTAGGCCAAAAGCCTAAGCTTGGAGGAGTACGTATTTCTCACCGACATTACATTCATGTTCACACACTCATTTCAGTTGTCGATATTCATACTTTTCATTGTATTATCCATGTTAGTTTATTTCTTTTTCCCGCTTTCTTCTTGTGTTTTTGAAAAACCTTAAGAAAAACAAAAAAATAGTTTTAGTTAGTTTACTTTCTATGCATGCTTAGTTGTAATATTAAAAGAAAACCCAAAAGACTCCTCGTTCTTATTTTGCTTGTTGGGAGCTTTCCATTATAAATAGTTTTTCTCGTTCTTGTTTTACTTTCTTCAGAAAAACAAAAACTCCAAAAATATTTCAGTGTGTTTCTTTGAAATTCTTTTCTTTTCTTTGGGGATCGAGAGGAGAAGACCACGATAAAAATGTTGAGTGGCTCTCATACGCATTATTGTTGATCTAACAAAAGAGCCCATATTACCTTTTCTTCTCCCTTGAATAAATGTTTGCAGATTCCAGCTTGGTCCAATGCACGTGCACGCTTATTATTATCCACACCGTTCGGTCGTGCAAGTGAAAGGCAATAATGACGACATATGATGAAATGATTGAGATGAGGAAAAGCTGGTATGAACTCGACCTGTCTTGTTTTTGTAAATATGATTAGTTCATCTTTCCTGATTCAGCCTATTTATGAATGAAACATGTTTGCAGTGACAATTAGAGATTATAGTTACTCATGCCATGCTTAATTAGCTAGGAGTTTATAATGGTTTACCTTGCCTGCCAACATGCTTTTAAAATGGTTGTGATGTAGTATGATAGGATGGTATCCTCCTTTGAATGATTCGAGTGGCTTGACTTGGCACATGTTCACGCATGTAGTTGAAACAAAATCAACAAAGCCTCCACGATATTTATGTTCATGGTGATTTATGTCCTAGTCATGCTTGCACTCAATGTTGGTTAATCTCAATGCATGTTTATGACTGTTGTCGCTCTCTAGTTGGTCGCTCCCCAGTCTTTTTCTAGCCTTCACTTGTACTAAACGAGATTACTGCTTGTGCATCCACTTCCATAAACCCAAAGTTGTTCCATATGAGTCCACCATACCTACCTATATACGGTATTTACCTGCCGTTCCAAGTAAATTTGCATGTGCCAAACTCTAAACCTTCAAATGATAATCTGTTTTGTATGCTCGAATCACTCATGTAGGAACTAGGGATGTCAATATCTTCCATGCCAGGTGGGTTATTCTCATGATGAGTGGACTCCGCTCATCATTCACGAGAAAATGGCTGGTAACCGGGATGCCCAGTCCCATGTTCAAATCAAATCAAAATATAATTGCAAACAAAACTCCCCCAGGATTGTCGTTAGTTGGACGGTACCCGTTGTTTCGGACCATGCGTGGAATGTGCTTGTTGGTAGTGGGGGAGTATAAACTTTACCATTATGTTTGTGAACTGCCTATAATGTATCTAGTATGGAAGATACTGAGATCTCTTGGTTGTTATGTTGACAATGAAAGCATACCACTCAAAATATTATTTATATCTATTTCAAAAACTCGAGCTCTGGCACCTCTTCAAATCCCTGCTTCCCTCTGCGAAGGGCCTATCTATTTACTTTTATTGCTGAGTCATCATCCTATTATAAAAAAGCACCAGTTAGAGAGCACCACTGTCATTTGTATGCATTGCTATTAATTTATATTGAGTATGACTGTGACTGGATCTATTTTGCCATGAATTACAATGTCTAGCCAGTCCTTGATCTTCAGGGGTGCTCTGCATTTATGTTTTGTAGTCTCAGAAAGGGCTAGTGAGATACCATCTTGTTAATTATATCATGATTGTTTTGAGAAATTGTTGTCATCCGAAATTTATTATTATTGCTCGCTAATTGATTATGCCATTGATGTGAGTAAATGTGAGACCTAAATGTTACTGTGAATATGGTTAGTTCATAATCTTTGCTGAAAACTTGAATGCTCAATTTACATATTTGCAACAACAAATCAAACAGAGTTTGTAAAAGTTTTTCTTTATCACTTTCAGTTTGTCAACTGAATTGCTTGAGGACAAGCAATGAGTTAAGCTTGGCGGAGTTGGTACGTCTCCGTCGTATCTACTTTTCCAAGCTCTTTTGCCCTTGTTTTGGACTCTAACTTGCATGATTTGAATGGAATTAACCCAACTGACGCTGTTTTCAGCAGAATTGTCATGGTGTTATTTTTGTGCCGAAATAAAAGTTCTCGGAATGACCTAAAAATTCACGGAGATCAGTTTTGGAATAAATAAAAAATATTGGCGAAAGAATCAACCGAAGAGTGCCCACACCCTGGCCACAAGGGTGGAGGACGCGCCCACCACCCTGGGGCATGCCCTCTGTCCTTGTGGGCCCCCTGGACCTCCACCGACCTCAACTCCAACTCTATATATTCACGTTCGGGGAGAAAAAAATAAGAGAGAAGGATTCATCACGTTTTACGATACGGAGCCACCGCCAAGCCCTGTTCTTCCTCGGGAGGGCAGTTCTGGAGTCCGTCCGGGGCTCCGGAGAGGGGAAGTCATCGCCATCTTCATCATCAACCATCCTCCATCACCAATTTCATGATGCTCACCGCGTGCGTGAGTAATCCCATCGTAGGCTTGCTAGACGGTGATGGGTTGGATGAGATTTACCATGTAATCGAGTTAGTTTTGTTATGGTTTGATCCCTAGTATCCACTATGTTCTAAGATTGATGTTTCTATGACTTTGCTATGCTTAATGTTTGTCACTAGGGCCCGAGTGCCATGATTTTAGATCTGAACCTATTATGTTTTCATGAATATATTTGTGTTCTTGATCCTATCTTGAAAGTCAATAGTCACCTACTACGTGTTATGATCCGGCAACCCTGGAGTGACAATAGTCGGGCACTTCCCGGTGATGACCGTAGTTTGAGGAGTTCATGTATTCACTAAGTGCTAATACTTGGTCCTGTACTCTATTAAAAGGAGGCCTTAATATCCCTTAGTTTCCAATAGGATCCCGCTGCCACGGGAGGGTAGGACAAAAGATGTCATGCAAGTTCTTTTCCATAAGCACGTATGACTATATTCGGAATACATGCCTACATTATATTGATGAATTGGAGCTAGTTCTGTGTCACCCTAGGTTATAACTATTGCATGATGAATGCCATCCGACATAATTATCCATCATTGATCCATTGCCTATGAGCTCGTTTCATATTGATCTTCGCTAAGTTACTTTTTCGTTGCTACTGTTACAATTGCTACAAAACTGCTACTGTTACTTTTGCCACTGTTACCGTTACTTCTATACTACTTTGCTACTAAATACTTTGCTGCATGTATTAAGTCTTTCAGGTGTGGTTGAATTGAAAACTCAGCTGCTATTACTTGAGAATATTCTTTGGCTGTCCTTGTGTCGAATTAATAAATTTGGGTTGAATACCCTACCCTCAAAACTGTTGCGATCCCCTATACTTGTTGGTTATCAAGACCTTTTTCTGGCGCCGTTGCCAGGGAGCATAGCTCTATTCTTTGAGTCACTTGGGATATATATATATCTGTTGATCACTGTGAGGAATTTGAAAGATCAAAGAACTAAGATTTTTTTCCCTCAACTATGAGGGGAGGTAAGGAACTGCCATCTAGCTCTGCACTTGATTCTCCTTATGTTTTGAGTAAACTTGCGACACCTACACCTGCTATTGATTCTTATATGTCGCATGTTATTGATGATGCCACTTCTGCTATGCATGATTGTCGTGGGAAACCACGGCCACCTATGGGACCAGGAGGCCCCTTGCTGGTTTGGCAAGGGGGCGACACGTTGCACAAAGAGCAGACAAGCGTGGGGCAGCACGGCGGAGATCACACAGGCAATTTTACACAGGTTCGGGCCGCCGTGAGGCGTAAAACCCTACTCCTCCTTTGGTGTATTGATGGTGGAAACGTGGTGGCGGAGCGTAGTACACTTGCCCGACAGGGGTTGCCTTGAGGTAGCAGCGACTACGCGCATATGGGGGTGTGAGTTATCCAACCTTCTAACCCTTTCTACGGTTGCCATGGGCCTCTTTTTATAGATCAAGGGGTTACCATAGTGGCAAAGTAGTCATTATGCACTGATAAGATAGCAAACAGTGCTATCATACCTAACTCTGCGGGCTGATATGGTGCATTAAATGCACCGCTCAATGTCACATCGTTGGTTGCCCGGCAAGGCTTGCCGAGCTATCTTGCCAGCTCCGCACCTATTCGCTTGACATGTCATAGGAAGGGTGTTACTTGTGGGTTTCTCCTGCAGAAAATGGCTGCCATGTGGCGAATGGCTGCCACTTAATCACTTTGCGGCTTGACACCGCACTGATCGACGACGTGGGTCGTGGTATAGTGGTTGGTGAGGTGGTTCTCCCTTCATGAGCCCCAGAAGGCCCTGCCGGGGCGCTTTGGTTGTCTGTTTCTAGGGGTGGCCTCATCCCTTGCCTGGCTCGCCTGCCTGGAAAGGGAGGCTTTTCTCTTGACGATATCCTGCTTCTCTGGTTTGATCTTGGTCCATTTGATCTGCATGTTGGTCCTTTGCATCTTTGGGGTTCTTGCACTCTGGTTTGGGCTGGTGCTTCAATCTTGTTCTCGCGCCTGTGCATAGTCTGGGCAACAGATCCAGGGTTTGTTGCACCAACAGAAGCCCCCGGGCCTGCCCCGAACATGCTACCGAGCGTCGTTGGGGTAGGGCCTAATAAGTTCATAGGCGAGGGTTGATGAAGGGGCTGGTCTCTTGAGGTCTTCTTTGCTTCTTCATTAGCCTTGATTCCGGGCCAGTTTCCGGTTTCCCCGTGTCGGTGCAACAAACCCTGGGTCTGTTGCCCAGACCGTGCACAGGCACAAGAGCAAGATTGAAGCACCAGCCCAAGTCAGAGTTCAAAGGATCAAGAGATTCGAAGAACCAACATGCAGCTCAGAGAGATTAAGTCCAAGCCAGAACCGCAGGGTATCACCAAGAAAAGGCCTCCCTTGCCAGGAAGGCGAGCCCGGCAAGGGGCGAGGCCACCCCCGGAAGTAGGCGCCCGAGGCGCCCTGGCAGGGCCTGCCACAGCTCGTGGAGGCAAAACCACCTTACCAACCACTCCAGCACGACCCACGTTGTCGATCAATGCGGTGTCAAGCCGCAAGATGATTAAGTGGCAACCATTCGCCACATGGCAGCCATCTCCTACAGAAGAAACCCACAGATGACACCCGTCCTGCGATGTGTCAAGAGAATAGGTGCGAAGCTGGCAAGATAGCCCGACAGGCCTTGCCAAGCAACTAGTGATGTGACACTAAGAGGTGCATTTAATGCCCCCTGTCATCCCGCAGAGTTAGGTATGATAGCACTGTTCGCTATCATATCAGCGCATAATGACTACTTTGCCATTGTGGTGAGCCCTTGATCTATAAATGGAGGCCCATGGCACCCATAGAAAGGGTTGGAAAGTTGATGAACCCACACCCCCATACGCGCGTAGTCACTACTGCCCTAAGGCAACCCCTGCCGGGCAAGTGTACTATGCTTCACCACCTCCATTCCACCATCAATCCACCAAAGCATGAGTAGGATTTTACGCCTCGCGGCGGCCCGAACCTGGGTAATTTGCTTGTGTGCTCTCTGCCGTGCTATCGTGCGGTGGTTTGCTCTTTGTGCAACGCGATGTCCCCCTGCCGAACCAGCGAGGGGCCTCCCGGTCCCATAGGTGGCCGCGGATATCCTGCGACATCTTTGGCACGCCAGGTAGGGGGGTCGCTTGTGCGAACCTGAAAGCGTGCACAGCGCGTCTGATGTCTACTACACAACCTTCTTCTTGTAGACGTTGTTGGGCCTCCAAGTGCAGAGGTTTGTAGGATAGTAGAAAATTTCCCTCAAGTGGATGACCTAAGGTTTATCAATCCGTGGGAGGCGTAGGATGAAGATGGTCTCTCTCAAGCAACCCTGCAACCAAATAACAAAGAGTCTCTTGTGTCCCCAACACACCCAATACAATGGTAAATTGTATAGGTGCACTAGTTTGGCGAAGAGATGGTGATACAAGTGCAATATGGATGGTAGATA
Organism: Triticum aestivum; assembly: GCF_018294505.1. Classification (NCBI taxonomy): domain Eukaryota; kingdom Viridiplantae; phylum Streptophyta; class Magnoliopsida; order Poales; family Poaceae; genus Triticum; species Triticum aestivum. Next base: position 63,050,325 of record NC_057808.1, on the reverse strand, counting down.
TAGGTTTTTGTAATCTGAAAATATAAAAACATCAAGGTAGCAAGCGATAAAAGTGAGCGTAAACGGTATTGCAATGCTAGGAAACAAGGCCTAGGGTTCATACTTTCACTAGTGCAAGTTCTCTCAACAATAATAACATAATTGGATCATATAACTATCCCTCAACATGCAACAAAGAGTCACTCCAAAGTCACTAATAGCGGAGAACAAACGAAGAGATGATTGTAGGGTACGAAACCACCTCAAAGTTATTCTTTCGGATCAATCTATTCAAGAGTCCGTAGTAAAATAACACGAAGCTATTCTTTTTGTTCAATCTATCCTAGAGTTCATACTAGAATAACACCTTAAGACACAAATCAACCAAAACCCTAATGTCACCTAGATACTCCAATGCCACCTCAAGTATCCGTGGGTATGATTATACGATATGCATCACACAATCTCAGAATCATCTATTCAACCAACACAAAGAACTTCAAAGAGTGCCCCAAAGTTTCTACCGGAGAGTCAAGACGAAAACGTGTGCCAACCCCTATGCATAAGTTCACAAGGTCACTGAACCCGCAAGTTGATCACCAAAACATACATCAAGTAGATCACGTGATATCCCATTGTCACCCCAGATAAGCACGGCAAGACATACATCAAGTGTTCTCAAATCCTTAAGACTCAATCCGATAAGATAACTTCAAAGGGAAAACTCAATCCATTACAAGAGAGTAGAGGGGAAAAACATCATAGGATCCAACTATAATAGCAAAGCTCGCGATACATCAAGATCGTATCACCTCAAGAACACGAGAGAGAGAGAGAGAGATCAAACACATAACTACTGTTACATACCCTCAGCCCCGAGGGTGAACTACTCCCTCCTCGTCATGGAGAGCGCCGGGATGATGAAGATGGCCACCGGTGAGGGTTCCCCCCTCCGGCAGGGTGCCGGAACAGGGTCCCGATTGGTTTTTGGTGGCTACAGAGGCTTGCGGCGGCGGAACTCCCGATCTATTCTTTCCCCCGAAGGTTTTTGGGTATATTGGTATATATAGGAGGAAGAAATAGGTCAGGGGAGCCACGAGGGGCCCACGAGGGTGGAGGGCGCGCCCAGGGGGGTGGGCGCGCCCAGGGGGGTGGGCGCGCCCAGGGGGGTGGGCGCGCCCCCCTGCCTCGTGCCTTCCTCGTTGCTTCCCTTACGTGCACTCCAAGTCCCCAGAATTGCTTCCGTTCCAAAAATAACTCTCCCGAAGGTTTCATTCCATTTGGACTCCGATATTCCTTTTCTACGAAACACTGAAACAAGGGAAAAAACAGAAACTGGCACTAGGCTCTGGGTTAATAGGTTAGTCCCAAAAATAATATAAAAGTGTTTAATAAAGCCCATAAACATCCAAAACAGATAATATAATAGCATGGAACAATCAAAATTTATAGATACGTTGGAGACGTATCAAGCATCCCCAAGCTTAATTCCTGCTCATCCTCGAGTAGGTAAATGATAAAAAACAGAATTTTTGATGTGGAATGCTACCTAACATATTTATCCATGCATTTCTCTTTATTGTAGCAAGAATATTCAGATCCATAAGATTCAAGACAAAAGTTTAATATTGACATAAAAATAATAATACTTCAAGCATACTAACTAAGCAATCATGTCTTCTCGAAATAACATGGCCAAAGAAAGTTCATCCCTACAAAATCATATAGTTTGGTCATGCTCCATTTTCGTCACACAAGAATGCTCTCATCATGCACAACCCCGATGACAAGCCAAGCAATTGTTTCATACTTTAGTAATCTCAAACTTTTTTCAACTTTCACGCAATACATGAGCGTGAGCCATGGATATAGCACTATGGGTGGAATAGAATATAATGAGGGGGTTATGTGGACAAGACAAAAAGGAGAAAGTCTCACATCGACGCAGCTAATCAATGGGCTAGGGAGATGCCCGTCAATTGATGTCAATGCAAGGAGTAGGGATTGCCATGCAACGGATGCACTAGAGCTATAAATGTATGAAAGCTCAACAAAAGAAACTAAGTGGGTGTGCATCCAATCATGTGTGTGTTGGAAAGATATCCTACGAGATACTTGAATTCCCAGTTATAAACTCCCGAAACTTTCTGGTTATGCAATCTGGTGTTGGGGATACAGGGGACACAAAATATCTCACCCAAACTAACAACACCTAGATCCAGCTGTATCCATCCTTCAACACATAACCAAGAAACCTTCGGAAATCGTTTACCTCAACCTTCGAAAAGCATCCGTTATACGAGTTATGGCAATACTCCTGAACTCCCTCCCCAGTACTGGGTGGCGTTGAGGTGATCTCACCAACAACTGCATAAAAGAGATTTTCGATGTCGGCGAAACTCAGGTATTCCAGAACTGCAACGATAAAATTGTGACGACAACACCTCGGAGCTCAACTCCCCGGGACACTGCCACAACCCCTAAATGTCAAGAGGCACCAAGAACAATGTTCTCGTCACAAAACCATCGGAACGATTCCAAGATACCCGCGTGATCCTAAATTTTTTTTAGTGAAATTTGAGGAGAGGAAAGTCAAAATTTCTACGTCAGGACACCTCACCAGAGCGACGAAGGGACTGAGGAGTAAAAGAATCCTACTCTCCGATATATATAATCCTAAGACTCAAAACATTTTGTTCTAGACTCAACAACGCCAGCGATTCGATCAAGCAGGGCGCTCCTAAGTCGGGGATGGCTCTGATTACCAACTTGTAACGCCCACGATGCGGCTATATCTCCCACGTGTCGAGGCACGACTTAGAGGCATAACCGCATTGTGGTTTTGTCGCAAGAAGGGTCACTTTCACACAATCCCATGTAATGAACAAGAATGGGATAAAGAGTTGGCTTACAATCACCACTTCATACAATACATAAATAAATCATACATCAATCAGAGTACACACATAGGTCCGACTACGGAACCAAAAGAAAAGAAGACAACCCCAAATGTTAGATCCCCGATCGTCCCAACTAGGCTCCACTACTGAACATCAGGAAACAAAACATAGTAACGACCAAGTTCCTCGTCGAACTCCCACTTAAGCTCGGTTGCGTCACCTGCATTGGTATCATCGGCACCTGCAACTGTTTTGGTAGAATCTGTGCGTCACGAGGACTCAGCAATCTCACACCCGCGAGATCAAGACTATTTAAGCTTAAGGGTAGGAAAAGGGTAGTGAGGTGGAGCTGCAGCAAGCACTAAGCATATATGGTGGCTAACATACGCAAATAAGAGCGAGAAGATGAGCAACGGAACGGTCGTCAACTAGTAATGATCAAGAAGTGATCCTGAAACTACTTACGCACAACCATAACACAAGAACCGTGTTCACTTCCCAGACTCCGCCGAGAAGAGACCATCACGGCTACACACGCGGTTGATGTATTTTAATTAAGTCAAGTGTCAAGTTCTCTACAACCGGATATTAACAAATTCCCATCTGCCACATAACCGCGGGCACGACTCTCGAAAGTTTATACCCTGCAGGGGTGTCCCAACTTAGCCCATTATAAGCTCTCACGGTCAACGAAGGATATTCCTTCTCCCGGGAAGACCCGATCAGTCTCGGAATCCCAGTTTACAAGACATTTCGACAATGGTAAAACAAGACCAGCAAGGCCGCCCGATGTGGCGACAAATCCCGATAGGAGCTGCACATATCTCGTTCTCAGGGCACACCGGATGAGCAAGACGTCAGGTTGGCATAGACCCTAGTTTCCCTGGGGGCGCCGGACATCGCTCGGTTTGGACCAGTACTCGAAGGACCACTGGCCCGGGGGGTAAATAAAGATGACCCTTGAGTCTGCAGAACCCAAGGGAAAAAGGCTAAGGTAGGCAAATGGTAAAACCAAGGTTGCGCCTTGCTGGAGGAGTTTTATTCAAAGCGAACTATCAAAGGGGTCCCATAAATCACCCAACCGCGTAAGGAACGCAAAATCAAGGAACATAACACCGGTATGACGGAAACTAAGGCGGTAAGAGTGGAACAAAACACCAGGCATAAGGCCGGGCCTTCCACCCTTTACCAAGTATATAGATGCATTAATTAAATAAGAGATATTGTGATATCCCAACAAAGTTCATGATATCCATGTTCCAACAAGGAACAAACTTAATCTTCACCTGCAACTAGCAACGCTATAAGAGGGGCTGAGCAAAGCGGTAACATAGGCAAGCAACGGTTTGCTAGGAAGGGTGAAAAGGTTAGAGGCTGACATGGCAATAAGGGAGGCATGATATCACAAGTGGTAGGTAGCGCAGCATAGCGATAGAGCGGACAACTAGCAAGCAAAGATAGAAGTGATTTCGAGGGTATGGTCATCTTGCCAGAGATCCCGCAAGGAAGAAGAACGAGTCCATGAAGAAGACAAACGGACGTAGTCGAACGAATCCTCACAACTCTCGAACGAAACCGAAGCTAACGAGAGACGCAAACCGGAAAGAAGCAAACAACATGGTAAACACACAAGCATAAGCATGGCATGATGCACAAACAAGTATGATGCATGTCCGGTTTAAAAAGGCATGGCATGGCAAAGTGCACAAACAATACTACAAATTAAGTGGAGCTCAATATGCAACGAGTTGCATGTTGACAAAACACCACATTCAAGTTATTTAGTTCGCTCTTGTTTATGTACCCAACAATATTAAATGTTGATTAACATGGCAAGAGGTGAAGCATACGTAAACTAACTATTTAGGAAAGTTTAAATGAGGCCGGAACAACAAACAACAATTCCGGAAAATCCTCATATGCATATTTTAGATTTGGTACTGTTCTGCCTAAAACCATATTTTATTGTTGTTAAACAGGAAAATAAAGTGCAAGATGTTAATCTATGCATTTTCCTACCCCATTTACATATAAAGTTTATTTAATTTTGAGCCACGGTTATTTAGTTATGAAATAAATCATTTTAGCATGGCATTTGAGCAAAATTAAACGAACAACATTTTAAACATTTCAAACATGGATGCAAGCAGCATATTATGAAACTAGATAAAGTTCTAAGCATTTTTCGTATACAAGTTATTTACATATGATGCACAGTTCTGGAGTTATTAAATGCATGATCTAGAGGGGCTATACTGCAAAACTGGCAGTCTCAGGATTGATAGGCAAATTCGTCCAGGGCAGGAAAAAAAACATGGCAGGCCGAATCTGATGGAACTCGGCTGCTCACCACGGGCTGAGGCCCAGGTCGGTGGAGGCGCGGCTGGGCTGAGGAAGAAGTGGCGCTGGGCTGCTGGCGAATGGGACCCACACAGACGGAGTCAACGCGGGCTCGCGCATGGCTTCCAGCGGGGCTTGGCGAGCGATGCCGAAGAGTCGTCGCTCGTCCCCAGGCGCGTGGGACGAGCAGAGCTCCTGCTCGATGGAGGGGAAGCAGAGGCCGCGGTAGGGGATGGCGAGGCAGGGGACGGCGGCTGGCGATGCACTGAATAAAGAGATTAAGCGGCCAAACAAGAGGGACTCGAAAAGCCCGGTTGGTCTCGGAACGGACAACAGAGAGACGCGGCAACTACGAACGAACTAAGAGTTTTTAGAAAATATGAGGATGCAATGCAGATGATGCAATGATGAATGCAACAAAAAAATAAAACACACGGCGAACACGAAAATATATGGAAGGCGTCTGGAGCGTCGGTCTCGGGGCGTTACAACACTCCACCACTACAAGAGGATCTCGTCCCGAGATCTAGGATGGCACCGGAGAAAAGCGGAAGAGAAGAGGTAAAACAAAGTTGCTTCTTTGACAAACGAGTGAAACCACGAACCTTGAGAGATTGAACGAACGAAAAGAGAGAATACAAGGGAGATGAACGAGATTGAAAACACTCTGTTATCAAAGAGGAACAAGGAACAGTGCGAGAACCTTTGTAGGTTGAAGAATATGGAACAAGAGCTTAACGGATCAAAAGGAATATGAAAGCACACCGGTAGAGAAGAGAAACAAGGAACTCCATGTGAACCTTGGAGTTTGCAAAGCTATGAATGATGAGAACAATGAACGAGAAGTACATGCAAGCACTCCGGTTGAAACGAGATGTACAAGGAACGATAAGGATCAATTACGATAACGCTCCGGTTGGAAAATGGAAGGGATAGAATATGAACTTTACAAGATGAGAGGATACTTAATGAAATCAACAGCACACTGCCTCCGGAACTATTGAAAGAATGGCACAATGGGTCAGAAAGATTTCAGACAGCACTCCGGTTGAGAAGGGAGGCAAAGCTTGTTAAGATGAGAGAACTTGAATGGAGGACACGACACTCCTGTTAATTGGGCCAGAAATGAAAAGAAAGCATGATCTTGATATGAAAAGATGATGGTTCGAAGAGAGCAATATCAGAAAGCCTCCGGAATGAATAATGGAGTGAAAAGAACGAAGAAGAAGAACATCTTCTACTAGAAATGAATTTGAGAACATCCTTACGAAGAAAGGTTGAACAGAGTTGTTGGAAAATCAACAACAAAAAGACGCTTGTTGTGGGCTTATGGAAAACATCCAACATTTGAGGTTATAACCAGCCACTAGCGGTATCAATTAATTTGATTGAGAACACCAAAGATATGAAAAACTTCTTCCACCAAGATGATAAAGAGATAACTTGGATCATTGATAAGCACCACAATAGCAACATTCCTTAGGAAATGCTTTAAGAGGAATATGACACAAGATAACTTAAACGAAGAGATTAATGGATTTAAAATACCTCATTCTTGACAACATGTGAAACACGAAACATCAATGAAAATTGTCAAGAATGATATAACACCACCTCAAAAGATAAGGTAGAAAGAATAGAACTTCGACATGCAAGATGAAGAATACTTGAACTCCTCACGACAAAACATGTGTTGAACACCGATCATAACTTCGAGAGAAATCTTGAAAAACAATTGAAGAATGAAAAGAATCCTTGACGAATCGCCATGTTGAGCCTTCGTGAGAACTTCGGTAAAAAGAGAATGATAGAAAGAAGGAGAAGTGAAAAACACAAGGTGAATCCTTGCAATGATTTAGAAGGAGCTTTGCGATGAGATAATGCTGAAAACTTGGAACTCCGGAAAAGAAAAGATGAAGCGTCTTGAACCGAGAAATGTGACATGATGAACAACTCTGGAAAGAAGAAATTAGTTCACTTGGATGAAACAATAATAAGAATTACATTATGCTTAGCCTTCACCAATTTAGATTGATGACAAGCAACGGATTTGGCATACTACTTATTCTCGTAGAAAGGATTAAGGTAGATATAGCACAAACTTTGGAAGGTCTTCAACAAACCACCCGTAGGATTTGAACAACGAGTGAGTTGATACAATGACGAAGGAAGAGAAATCTTGAACAAACCACCGTAAGAATTGAAAATGAAAGTAGCAAAGGCACAATTCACCAGGAAGAATTGGAAAACGAAAGAAGATACTTGAGGGGATTTAGATACATGAGAACGAAGAGATCGTGAACTGATTAGAGGATATTTGAACGATGCACCAGAAGAATTCGAGAACGAGAGCTGAAAGCTGAGAATGAATAATTCTGAGATGATGGGCTACGGAGAATCAAACTGAAAAGACTCTTGCATTGCTCTGGATGGGTGAAAAGAATTCTCGCAGTCAAAAACAATTATGAGAGGATGGCAACAAGTTAGAACCACGCATCTTCAAGAGAATGGACAAGATTTAAGGGAAACTCTTCGCCGGTCTTCAAAATCCGAGAATGACGACGAGAAACCGCCATGAATTGATGAGATACTCCGGGATGAAAATTAGAAAGGTTGAACCAACGATGAAAAGAATTTGAAAGCGATCTTGGAGAAGGAATATGACTGATGATACTTCATTCTTACATCAAAGTTTGAAATGAATTTGAGAATAACTCCAGAAAAATTAGAAGAGTCAGGTAAGATCCTGGAAAAAGACCTGTGGGTTAGGGCCCACTCAAAAGATACACCGTTGAATGATTAAAAGAAAGATTGCGTCGGTTGAATTAAATGGCTCAAAAGAGATAACAACCTCGAGATAGCTTGAACGGATTGGGAATTGAAATGCGAATCTTCTGAGATATCTTCAGCACACCGGAACAACAGGAAAGCGAGAGGTGAATGATTAAGAGATACACCGGCATGAGAAAGCATTTGAAACGAGGAAAAGAATACGATCAACACTGAAAGCTTGACTTGAGTCCACCGGAGAAGAAAAATAACGAAGAATAATAAACTTGAAGCTCCGTTAGTATCTTCATGGGAAATCACCGGATAAGAACATTGAAAGAAAAGAACGAAGAGACATTGCACAATAAAAAGGATACTTGATTAAGAAATCTGAGTCCTTGAAGAAAAGGGTGGGAGGGCGGGAAAACAAAGACAACTTGGGACGAATGAAACAGACATCATTGAGAGAACTTAGAATTGATCTTGCGGATGGGGAGAATGATGGGATCATCTTGAAGAGAAGCGCACCGGTTAGAAATAGAATTGGGATGGCACTCTGATGACCAAGAAGGATTAACACTCCCATAGAAATATGAGAACACCGCTTAGAATAAGGTATGGAATCAACACTTGGCGTTGAAGGAACTCGAATACCACAAAACAAAACAAAATCAAAGGATTTGGCTTGCAGAATAAGCCAGAAACAAACATATGATAGATCCCATATCGTATCATGTGTGTGTTGGAAAGATATCCTACAAGATACTTGAATTCCCACTTATAAACTCCCAAAACTTTCTGGTTATGCAATCTGGTGTTGGGGATACAGGGGACACAAAATATCTCACCCAAACTAATAATACCTAGATCCAGCTGTATCCATCCTTCAACACATAACCAAGAAACCTTCGGAAATCGTTTACCTCAACCTTCGAAAAGCATCTGTTATACGAGTTATGGCAATACTCCCGAACTCCTGGCCCAGTACTGGTTGGCGTCGAGGTGATCTCACCAACAACTACATAAAAGAGATTTTCGATGTCGGCGAAACTCAGGTATTCCAGAACTGCAACAATAAAATTGTGACGACAACACCTCGGAGCTCAACTCCCCGGGACACTGCCACAACCCCTAAATGTCAAGAGGCACCAAGAACAACGTTCTCTTCACAAAACCATCAGAACGATTCCAAGATACCCGCGTGATCCTACAATTTTTTTTAGTGAAATTTGAGGAGAGGAAAGTCAAAATTTCTACGGCAGGAGACCTCACCAGAGCGACGAAGGGACTGAGGAGTAAAAGAATCCTACTCTCCGATATATATAATCCTAAGACTCAAAACATTTTGTTCTAGACTCAACAACGCCAGCGATTCGATCAAGCAGGGGGCTCCTAAGTCGGGGATGGCTCTGATTACCAACTTGTAACGGCCACGATGCGGCTATATCTCCCACGTGTCGAGGCACGACTTAGAGGCATAACCGCATTGTGGTTTTGTCGCAAGAAGGGTCATCTTCACACAATCCCATGTAATGAACAAGAATGGGATAAAGAGTTGGCTTACTATCGCCACTTCACACAATACATAAATAAATCATACATCAATCAGAGTACACACATAGGTCCGACTACGGAACCAAAAGAAAAGAAGACAACCCCAAATGCTAGATCCCGGATCGTCCCAACTGGGCTCCACTACTGAACATCAGGAAACGAAACATAGTAACGACCAAGTTCCTCGTCGAACTCCCACTTCAGCTCGGTTGCCTCACCTGCACTGGTATCATCGGCACCTACAACTGTTTTGGTATAATCTGTGAGTCACGAGGACTCAGCAATCTCACACCTGCGAGATCAAGACTATTTCAGCTTAAGGGTAGGAAAAGGGTAGTGAGGTGGAGCTGCAACAAGCACTAAGCATATATGGTGGCTAACATACGCAAATAAGAGCGAGAAGAGGAGCAACGGAATGGTCGTCAACTAGTAATGATCAAGAAGTGATCCTGAAACTACTTACGCACAACCATAACACAGGAACCGTGTTCACTTCCCGGACTTCGCCGCGAAGAGACCATCACGGCTACACACGCGGTTGATGTATTTTAATTAAGTCACGTGTCAAGTTCTCTACAACCGGATATTAACAAATTCCCATCTGCCACATAACCGCGGGCACGGCTCTCGAAAGTTTATACCCTGCAGGGGTGTCCCAACTTAGCCCATTATAAGCCCTCACGGTCAACGAAGGATATTCCTTCTCCCAGGAAGACCCGAGCAGTCTCGGAATCCCGGTTTACAAGACATTTCGACAATGGTAAAACAACACCAGCAAAGCCGCTCGATGTGCCGACAAATCCCGATAGGAGCTGCACATATCTCATTCTTAGGGCACACCGGATGAGCAAGACGTTGGTTGGCATTGACCCTGGTTGCCCAGGGGGCGCCGGACATCGCTCGGTTTGGACCAGCCCTCGAAGGAGCACTGGCCCGGGGGGGGGGGGGTAAATAAAGATGACCCTTGAGTCTGCAGAACCCAAGGGAAAAAGGCTTAGGTAGGCAAATGGTAAAACCAAGGTTGGGCCTAGCTGGAGGAGTTTTATTCAAAGCGAACTGTCAAGGGGGTCCCATAAATCACCCAACCGCGTAAGGAACACAAAATCAAGGAACATAACACCGGTATGACGGAAACTAAGGCGGCAAGAGTGGAACAAAACACCAGGCATAAGGCCGAGCCTTCCACCCTTTACCAAGTATATAGATGCATTAATTAAATAAGAGATATTGTCATATCGCAAGAAAGTTCATGATATCCATGTTCCAACAAGGAACAAACTTAATCTTCACCTGCAACTAGCAACGCTATAAGAGGGGCTGAGCAAAGCGGTAACATAGCCAAGCAACGGTTTGCTAGGAAGGGTGAAAAGGTTAGAGGCTGACATGGCAATAAGGGAGGCATGATATCACAAGTGGTAGGTAGCGCATCATAGCGATAGAGCGGACAACTAGCAAGCAAAGATAGAAGTTATTTCGAGGGATGGTCATCTTGCCTGAGATCCCGCAAGGAAGAAGAACGAGTCCATGAAGAAGACAAACAGACGTAGTCGAACGAATCCTCACAACTCCGGAACGAAACCGAAGCTAACGAGAGACGCAACTGGAAAGAAGCAAACAACATGGTAAACACACAAGCATAAGCATGGCATGATGCACAAACAAGTATGATGCATGTCCGGTTTAAAAAGGCATGGCATGGCAAAGTGCACAAACAATACTACAAATTAAGTGGAGCTCAATATGCAACGAGTTGCATGTTGACGAAACACCACATTCAAGTTATTTAGTTCGCTCTTGTTTATGTACCCAGCAATATTAAATGTTGATTAACATGGCAAGAGGTGAAGCATACGTAACCTAACTATTTAGGCAAGTTTAAATGAGGCCGGAACAACAAACAATAATTCCGGAAAATCCTCATATGCATATTTTAGATTTGGTACTGTTCTGCCTAAAACCATATTTTATTGTTGTTAAACAGGAAAATAAAGTGCAAGATGTTAATCTATGCATTTTCCTACCCCATTTACATATAAAGTTTATTTAATTTTGAGCCACGGTTATTTAGTTATGAAATAAATCATTTTAGCATGGCATTTGAGCAAAATTAAACGAACAACATTTTAAACATTTCAAACATGGATGCAAGCAGCATATTATGAAACTAGATAAAGTTCTAAGCATTTTTCGTATACAAGTTATTTACATATGATGCACAGTTCTGGAGTTATTAAATGCATGATCTAGAGGGGCTATACTGCAAAACTGGCAGTCTCAGGATTGATAGGCAAATTCGTCCAGGGCAGGAAAAAAAACATGGCAGGCCGAATCTGATGGAACTCGGCTGCTCACCACGGGCTGAGGCCCAGGTCGGTGGAGGCGCGGCTGGGCTGAGGAAGAAGTGGCGCTGGGCTGCTGGCGAATGGGACCCACACAGACGGAGTCAACGCGGGCTCGCGCATGGCTTCCAGCGGGGCTTGGCGAGCGATGCCGAAGAGTCGTCGCTCGTCCCCAGGCGCGTGGGACGAGCAGAGCTCCTGCTCGATGGAGGGGAAGCAGAGGCCGCGGTAGGGGATGGCGAGGCAGGGGACGGCGGCTGGCGATGCACTGAACAAAGAGATTAAGCCAAACTAGACGGTCTCGAAAAGCCCGGTTGGTCTCGGAACGGACAACAGAGAGACGCGGCAACTACGAACGAACTAGGAGTTTTAAGAAAACATGCGGATGCAATGCAGATGATGCAATGATGAATGCAACAAAAAAATAAAACACACGGCGAACACGAAAATATATGGAAGGCGTCTGGAGCGTCGGTCTCGGGGCGTTACACATGAAGACCTAGGGTATTTGAGGAGGCCCATTGTTGGAATATACAAGCCAAGTTCTATAATGAAAAATTCGTACTAGTATATGAAAGTGACAAAACAAGAGACTCTCTATCATAAAGATCATGGTGCTACTTTTAAGCACACGTGTGGAAAAACGATAGTACCATTGCCCTTTTTTTTTCTTTTTTTTCCTTTTTTTCTCTTTTTTGGCCTTTCTCCTTTTTTGTTTTTTTTGTTTGGGACAATGCTCTATTAATGATGATCATCACACTTCTATTTATTTACAACTTGATACTAGAACAAGATATGACTCTATATGAATGCCTCCGGCGGTGTACCGGGATGGGCAATGAATCAAGAGTGTCATGTATGATAAATTATGCATGGTGGATTTGCCACAAATACGATGTCAACTACATGATCATGCAAGGCAATATGACAATGATGAAGTGTGTCATAATAAACGGAACGGTGGAAAGTTGCATGGCAATATATCTCGGAATGGCTATGGAAATGCCATAATAGGTAGGTATGGTGGCTGTTTTGAGGAAGATATAAGGAGGTTTATGTGTGATAGAGCGTATCATATCACAGGGTTTGGATGCACCGGCGAAGTTTGCACCAACTCTCAAGGTGAGAAAGGGCAATGCACGGTACCGAAGAGGCTAGCAATGATGGAAAGGTGAGAGTGCGTATAATCCATGGACTCAACATTAGTCATAAAGAACTCACATACTTATTGCAAAAATCTACAAGTCATCAAAAACCAAGCACTACGCGCATGCTCCTAGGGGGATAGATTGGTAGGAAAAGACCATCGCTCGTCCCCGACCGCCACTCATAAGGATGACAATCAAAGAACACCTCATGTTTCAAATTTGTCACACAACGTTTACCATACGTGCATGCTACAGGACTTGCAAACTTCAACACAAGTATTTCTCAAATTCACGACTACTCAACTAGCACAACTTTAATATCACTATCTCCATATCTCAAAACAATCATCAAGTATCAAACTTCGCTTAGTATTCAATGCACTTATATGAAAGTTTTTATTATACCCATCTTGGATGCCCATCATATTAGGACTAGTTTCATAACCAAAGCAACCTACCATGCTGTTCTAAAGACTCTCAAAATAATATAAGTGAAGCATGAGAGTTCATCTATTTCTTCAAAATAAAACCACCGCCGTGCTCTAAAAGGATATAAGTGAAGCACTAGAGCAAATGACAAACTACTCCAAAAGATATAAGTGAAGATCAATGAGTAGTCAAATAATTATACAACTATGTGAAGACTCCCCCATTTTAAGAATTTCAGATCTTGATACTTTATTCAAACAGCAAGAAAAACTAAATAAAATAAAATGACGCTCCAAGCAAAACACATATCATGTGGTGAATAAAAATATAGCTCCAAGTAAAGTTACCGATGAACGAAGACGAAAGAGGGGATGCCATCCGGGGCATCCCCAAGCTTAGGCTTTTGGTTGTCCTTGAATATTACCTTGGGGTGCCTTGGGAATCCCCAATATTAGGCTCTTGCCACTCCTTATTCCATAGTCCATCGAATCTTTACCCAAAACTTGAAAACTTCACAACACAAAACTCAACAGAAAACTCGTGAGCTCTGTTAGCGAAAGAAAACAAAACACCACTTCAAGGTACTGTAATGAAATCATTCTTTATTTTTATTGGTGTTAAATCTACTGTATTCCAACTTCTCTATGGTTTATAAACTATTTTACTAGCCATAGATTCATCAAAATAAGCAAACAACACACGAAAAACAGAATCTGTCAAAAACAGAACAGTCTGTAGTAATCTGTAACTAACGCAAACTTCTGGAACTCAAAAACTTCTACCAAAATAGGAAGACCTAGATAATTTGTTTATTGATCTACTGCAATTGGAATCAATATTTTATCACGTTCTGGTGATTTTTAACAATTGCTTTCGTGAACAGAAAGTTTCTGGAATTTTCAGCAGGATCAAATAACTATCATCCAAGAAGATCCTATAGGTCTTACTTGGAACAAACACTAATTAAAACATAAAACCACATCTAACCAGAGGCTAGATGATTTATTTATTACTAAACATAACCAAAAAGCAAGAAACTAAAATAAAAATTGGGTTGCCTCCCAACAAGTGCTATCGTTTAATGCCCCTAGCTAGGCAGGACGATTTCAATGAAGACATAAGAATTGAAACATAAAGGGAGCATCATGAAGAATATGACTAGCACATTTAAGTCTAACCCACTTCCTATCCATAGGGATTTTTTGAGCAAACAACTTATGTGAGCAATAATCAACTAGCGTACGAAGGCAAAACAAGCATAACTTCAAAATTTTCAACACATAGAAAGGAAACTTGATATTATTGCAATTCCTACAAGCATATATTCCTCCCTCGTAATAATTTTCAGTAGCATCATGAATGAATTCAACAATATAACCAGCACCTAAGGCATTCTTTTCATGATCTACAAGCATAGAAAATTTATTACTCTCCACATAAGCTAAATTCTTCTCATTCGGAATAGGGGGAGCAAACTCAACAAAATAATTATCATGTGAGGCATGATCCAATTGAAAACTAAAATCATGATGACAAGTTTCATGGTTATGATTATTCTTAATAGCATACAAATCATCACAATAATCATCATAGATAGCAACTTTGTTCTCATAATCAATTGGAACCCTTCCGAAATAGTGGATTCATCACTAAATAAAGTCATGACCTCTCCAAATCCACTTTCATAATTATCACAATAATATTCAACATCCTCCAAAATAGTGGGATCATTACTTCCTAAAGTTGACACTCTTCCAAACCCACTTTCATCAATATAATCATCATAAATAGGAGGCATGCTTTCATCATAATAAATATTCTCATCAAAACTTGGGGAACTAAACATATCATCTTCATCAAACATAGCATCCCCAAGCCTGTGGCTTTGCATATCATTAGCATCATGGGTATTCAAAGAATTCATACTAACAACATTTCAATCATGCTCATCATTCACATATTTTATGCCAAGCATTCTATGTAATTCTTCTTCTAGTACTTGAGCACAATTTTCCTTTCCATCATTTTCACGAAAGACATTAAAAAGATGAAGCATATGAGGCAACCTTAATTCCATTTTTTTGTAGTTTTCTTTTATAGACTAAACTAGTGATAAAACAAGAAACTAAAAGATTCCATTGCAAGATCTAAAGATATACCTTCAAGCACTCACCTCCCCGGCAACGGCGCCAGAAAAGAGCTTAGTTGACGGGGTGTGAGTGCCGCTTACCTAGCCTCCCCGGCAACGGCGCCAGAAAAGAGCTTGATGTCTACTACACAACCTTCTTCTTGTAGATGTTGTTGGGCCTCCAAATGCAGAGGTTTGTAGGACAGTAGCAAATTTCCCTCAAGTGGATGACCTAAGGTTTATCAATCCGTGGGAGGCGTAGGATGAAGATGGTCTCTCTCAAGCAACCCTGCAACCAAATAACAAAGAGTCTCTTGTGTCCCCAACACACCCAATACAATGGTAAATTGTATAGGTGCACTACTTCGGCGAAGAGATGGTGATACAAGTGCAATATGGATGGTAGATATAGGTTTTTGTAATCTGAAAATATAAAAACATCAAGGTAGCAAGCGATAAAAGTGAGCGTAAACGGTATTGCAATGCTAGGAAACAAGGCCTAGGGTTCATACTTTCACTAGTGCAAGTTCTCTAACAATAATAACATAATTGGATCATATAACTATCCCTCAACATGCAACAAAGAGTCACTCCAAAGTCACTAATAGCGGAGAACAAACGAAGAGATTATTGTAGGGTACGAAACCACCTCAAAGTTATTCTTTCTGATCAATCTATTCAAGAGTCCGTAGTAAAATAACACGAAGCTATTCTTTCCGTTCGATCTATCCTAGAGTTCATACTAGAATAACACCTTAAGACACAAATCAACCAAAACCCTAATGTCACCTAGATACTCCAATGTCACCTCAAGTATCTGTGGGTATGATTATACGATATGCATCACACAATCTCAGATTCATCTATTCAACCAACACAAAGAACTTCAAAGAGTGCCCCAAAGTTTCTACCGGAGAGTCAAGATGAAAACGTGTGCCAACCCATATCCATAAGTTCACAAGGTCACTGAACCCGCAAGTTGATCACCAAAACATACATCAAGTAGATCACGTGATATCCCATTGTCACCACAGATAAGCATGGCAAGACATACATCAAGTGTTCTCAAATCCTTAAGACTCAATCCGATAAGATAACTTCAAAGGGAAAACTCAATCCATTACAAGAGAGTAGAGGGGGAAAACATCATAGGATCCAACTATAATAGCAAAGCTCGCGATACATCAAGATCGTATCACCTCAAGAACACGAGAGAGAGAGAGATCAAACACATAGCTACTGGTACATACCCTCAGCCCCAAGGGTGAACTACTCCCTCCTCATCATGGAGAGTGCCGGGATGATGAAGATGGCCACCGGTGAGGGTTCCCCCCTCCGGTGGGGTGCCGGAACAGGGTCCCGATTGGTTTTTGGTGGCTACAGAGGCTTGCGGCGGCGGAACTCCCGATCTATTCTTTTCCCCGAAGGTTTTTGGGTATATTGGTATATATAGGAGGAATAAATATGTCAGGGGAGCAACGAGGGGCCCACGAGGGTGGAGGGCGCGCCCAGGGGGGTGGGCGCACCCCCTGCCTCGTGCCTTCCTCGTTGCTTCCCTTACGTGCACTCCAAGTCCCCTGGATTGCTTCCGTTCCAAAAATAACTCTCCCGAAGGTTTCATTCTGTTTGGACTCCGTTTGATATTCCTTTTCTGAGAAACACTGCAACAAGGGAAAAAACAGAAACTGGCACTGGGCTCTGGGTTAATAGGTTAGTCCCAGAAATAATATAAAAGTGTTTAATAAAGCCCATAAACATCCAAATAGATAATATAATAGCATGGAACAATCAAAAATTATAGATACGTTGGAGACGTATCAGCGTCATCTTCATCTTCGACGACGCCGTCGACCATGGCGCCCAAGAAGAAGAAGGCTGGTACTTCGGCCCATCCATCCACCTCGAATGCTCTGCCGCCCGTGGCCTCTAATGCCGCGGGGGATGCGGAGGCAAGTGAGGACGTGAACGCTGCTGGGGACGTGGTTGGAGCAGGTGGTGCCATCACCACTTCCCCCGCGGCCGACACGGGGGCAGGAGATATCAGAGGAGAACAGCATTAGCAGCGCCTCGACGGTCACGCTCCGCAAGGTGCGGGCGAGGGGGTCACTCCGTCCACAACTCCTCCTCCCACCGACGGGCACAGCTGCAGCAACGGTGCTCGGTCTGGGGTAAGCTATCGCCCTCCGGCCGCCCCCACCACGGGAGTGACCGCGGCGCATGCGCCTCCTCCCGGACGAGCCTACCAGACCGCTGCGCCCGACGGAGCCACTGACCCTCGAGCACCACCGCCCCGCAGCCCCGCTACCCAGGTGGTCGTCCCACAACAACGTGGGTGCGGTACCGCCACCACTGGCACCGTTAGGAGCCAGGCGACGATGCGGTCGACGTCATCAACATCTATGCCAAGCACAACCACGAAGGCTATGGCACGAGCTCAGCTGCTACTGAGGTTTCCAGCAGGAGCCAAGTAGATGGATGAATGGCGTGCCACCATCCAAAGCCTGCTCGGTTTTCCCGAAGCTGGGGGCTCACGGCGACCTGGCCAGCCACGACCTCCCCAAGCAACAGCAACCGCCCGTACCGCTGGCCGAATAGAATGGGTTGTCCCCATGGTGCAGTCCCCACCACGGCAGCCGGCGCGGGCGCAGCAGAATCAAGACCCCGACGACGTCTCGATGGCCTCTGCTGACCCTCGATCATGTCTAGGCCAACATCGAGCCTCGGAGGATAGGCGGCGGGGAGACGCGCGTGTCATCATAGATCGAAACCGCGATGACCTCCGCCAAACCGACGGGTGCGACGGCCTCAATGTCAACGAGCCTGCGCTCGGTGTTGGCGAGTGCCTGCCTTTCGAGGCCGGCTGCCCTGCCTTCACATGAGAACTGCGGCAAGTCCGTTGGCCGTCCGTTCGCACGTTCAAGCCAGAGATACCTGAGAAGTACGCCGGGAGGCTGAACCCGACAGACTTCCTGAGCATCTACACCTTCGCTATTTAGGCTACCGGGGGAAGAGATGAGATGGCGTTCGCCAACTACTTCCCTTTGGCCCTCAAGTCCAACGTGAGGTCTTGGCTGATGCACCTGCCGGAGAACTCCATTTCGTCATGTGCAGACCTGTGCCACGAGTTCATCAGTGCCTTCACCCGGTGACCACCAAGAGCCCGGCAGGCCCAATGACCTGCAAATTCTCCAGCAGAAGGAAGGAGAAACCCTCCGTAAGTATTTACAGAGATTCAGGTAAAGTTCATAGAAATATTCCAAATATCCATCCGGCAGCCGTTATAGCAGCTTTCCAGTCCAATGTGCGCAACTGTCGCATTCGTTCCAAGATGAACGTTCGGTTGCCCAAGACTGTGAAGGAACTATACACACTGGTGGATAAGTGTGCTCGGATGGAGGAAGGAAGGAAGTTGCCCGGAGAGGAAGATTGCACCAATGTTGATTCAGAGGATGAGGATGAATCCACCAGTCAGAGAAAGGACAAGAAGCGCAGTAAGAAGCCAAGAGATAAGGCAGTGATGACTGTGGAAGGTTTGGGCACACCAAGTACCGGCAAGAAGGCCAAGGATGAGGCCCACGGCAAGGAAGCTGCCGCTTGCACTGCCTGCCGGGAAGCCGCTGCCGCCGAGAAAGCTGGGAAAGGCGATGGGCCGTACTGCAAGATCCATCGGACCAAGGGCCACAACCTTCAGGAGTGTTACCAGGTTGAGTAGCTTGTCAAGAAACAGAGGGCAGAGTATGATAAGTGTGACAAGGAAAAAGGTCAGAATCCTGCTGGCGGTAAGGGCCGAGGTGGTGAAGCAAATCGCCTCGGCAAACCCTTTCGGAACCAAAGAAAGCCCGCCAGGGGTCAAGAGAAGGAAATTAGTGATGATGTGAGTGATGCAGGGAATGAAGAGGAAACCAGTGAGCAGGAGTTTCAAAAGGCCACTGACGCCCTATGCATCGATGGAGGTGCATATTTGCACGCCTCTCACCGCTAGGTCAAGCGGTGGGCACGAGAGATCAATGCCGTGGAACCAGCGCCAGAGGCCTGGAAGCCTCTCAAATGGTCTCGCACGCCCATCATCTTTGATAAAGAGGATCACCCTGGCCGCACCACTGCGGTAGGATGTTTGCCATTGTTGGTCTCCCCAACAATTCGCAACCTCAAGGTCACAAAGATGTGAGTGGATGGCGGGGCCGGGTTGAATCTGATTTCCCCAGCAGTCATCAGCAAGCTTCAGATAGGAGAAGAAGAGCTAGAGGTTACTGGCACATTTCAAGGAGTTAATCCCGGCATGAGTCATCCTAAAGGGAAAATTACGTTGCCGGTGACATTTGGGGGATAACTGAACTATCGGCCTGAGAAGGTTGTGATTGATGTGCTTGATCTCCCCCTGCCGTACAATGGGATTCTTGGACGCCCATCCCTGGCTAAGTTCATGGCAGCATCCCACTATTCTTACAACACCTTGAAGATGCCTTGGCCACTGGGAGTCATCACTATGCCATCGGATGAGAAGGATGCAATTATTTGCATGGACAAGATGTACCGGGATGCAGTCGCGGCAGCGGCAGCTCCCGCCAAGGAAAGCAAAGGAAAGAAGAGGGATTGTAGGACCTCCAGCAAGGAGTCCGGGAAGCGTGCCCCCTCCGAGTGCACGGCACCTGTTGACGACGTGCCGGAGTGTTCCAACAGCAAGAGATCCAAGGTTGCTGCACCCCAAGTGAAGAAGGTCCCAGCAGGGCTGGCTGGCGTTGATGGTACTTTCACCATCAGTGCCACCCTCGATAACAAATAGGAAAGCGCGCTTGTTGCCTTCCTGCGGGCGAATATCGATGTGTTTGTCTGGCAACCATCTGATATCCCTGGTGTTCCCAGGGAGGTAATCAAGCACCACCTTGCTGTCTGCCCACATGCCTGACATGTCAAGCAGAAAGTCCGGAAGCAGGCCTTGTAGAGGCAGCAGTTCATTGCCGAAGAGATTAAGAAACTAGAGGCAGCTGGTTTGGTCAGAGGAGTACTGCATCCTACGTGGTTAGCAAATCCAGTGGTAGTCCGGAAGGCTAATGGGAAATGGAGGCTTTGTATTGATTTCACATATCTCAACAAGGCTTGCCCGAAGGACCCATTTCCCTTGCCGCGCATCGACCAGATTGTGGATTCTATTTCAGGTTGTGATTTGCTCTCCTTTCTAGACGCGTACTCCGGATATCACCAGATCTTCATCTCCAAAGAAGATGAAGAGAAGACGTCGTTCATCACTCCATGTTGTACATACTACTTTGTCCGCATGCCATTCAGATTAAAGAGTGTCGGGTCCACTTTTGCAAGGGCAGTTCAGATTGGTTTTGAGCCACAGTTACACAGAAATATAGAAGCCTCTATGGATGATATCATGGTCAAAACCAAGGATAAGGCCACCATTATCCAGGATTTGTAGGAGACATTTGCTAATCTGCGCAAGATCAATTTGAAGCTTGATCCGGAGAAGTGTGTGTCTGGTGTTCCCTCGGGCAAGCTGCTTGGTTTCTTCATGTCCCATCGGGGGATCGAAGCTTACCCCGACAAGATCAGAGCCATCGAATGGGTCCAAGCACCAAGGACAGTTAAGGATGTGAGGCACTTAACAGGATTTGTTGCCGTGCTAAGTAGATTCATCTCCAAGTCTGTCGAGCGTGCCTTGCCGTTCTTTAAATTTTTGAAGAAGCTAGGGCCTATGAAGTGGACCCCGGAAGCAGATGCAGCTCTGCAAGAGTTGAAGGCCTACCTATGTCTGTACCTACCTTGGTTGCGCCCAGCCTCCAAAAACCGTTGTTTCTATACTTGGCGGCAACCAACCAAGTGGTCAGTACAGCCTTGGTAGCGCAGCGAGAAGTGGATGAGGCAGAAAGTGAGCAGAAAATGGCAGAGTCAGTTAAGGATCAGGACAACAATGAGCACGGCAACGAGAACAGCCCCAAGGATGCGGCAAGGAAGAAAGTGGTGGAGCGCCCAGTGTACTTCGTCAGCTCCTTGTTACAGGGGGCTAGATCGAGGTACTCTGGTGTGCAGAAGTTGATCTTTGGTCTCATTATGGCCTCAAGGAAACTGCGCCACTACTTCCAGGCCCACGAGATCACGGTTGTCACTTGTTTTCCGTTGCAAAGGATACTCCGAAACCCTAAGGCTACTGGCAGAATAGTGGAGTGGGCTTTGGAGTTATCCAGCTTTGGTTTAAAGTTTGAGAGCACATCAACCATTCAGAGCAGGGCACTGGCAGAGTTTATTGCAGAATGGACGCCAACCCCTAATGAGGAAGTGACAGAGACAGCTATTAACGGCAAGGAATCACCCCAAGAATGGATTATGTATTTTGATGGTGCTTTTTTCCTACAAGGTGGAGGGGCCGGCGTGCTTCTTGTTGCCACCTCCGGGGAGCACTTGAAGTACGTCGTCCAAATACATTTTGTTCGTGATGAAGCCACCAACAATACAGCTGAGTATGAAGGGCTCCTTGCCGGGCTCAGAATTGCAGCAGAATTGCGAATCAAGAAGCTGATCATTCGAGGAGATTCACAGCTTGTGGTGAGACAAGTCAAAAAGGATTATCAAAGTACATTGATGGAAGCATACGTTGAGGAAGTGAGGAGATTGGAGGAGCACTTTGACGGGTTGCAGACAGAGCACGTACCCCGTGCAGAAAACAGCATAGCTGATCACCTGTCAAAGTTTGCTGCGCAGAAGCTTCCTGTGGAACCAGGAACTTTTGTTCTCTGTCTCTCTTAGCCCTCCGTATCAGCAGCAACAATGGCCCGGAAAAGGAGAAAGTTGGACTACGGTAAGCCTCTCCCGGTCGAGCCGTCCGCTCTTGGCAGAGACCCTACCGAAAACAACTCCTCATAGCCTACCGGACCACCCCCTCCAGCCGGGCCCATGGACCCCGCGAACGAGGCTGGTGCTCCTGTAGCAGAGGAGGTGCCGCTAGTCCTCGTTGCCGAGCCCAGGCTCCAACTTGGGCAAGGCACATTGTCCACTTCCTCCAAACCGGAGAATTCCCCAGCGACCAAGATGAAGCTGAAAAAGTAGCCCGGAGGGCCAGTGTGTATCAGTTTGTCGATGACACTCTATACAGAAGGAGGCCCAACGGTGTGAAATTGAAGTGTGTCTATTGGGAGGATGGAAAGGAACTGCTGGCTAAGATTCACAAAGGAATGTGCTGCTCCCACATTGGATCAAGGGAATTAGTTGGGAAAGCATTCCGACAAGGATTCTATTGGGCCACAGCCCTCCAAGATGCGGTCGAGCTCGTCACGACATGTGAAGCCTGCCAGTTCCGTTCCAAGAAAACACACCTGCCTGCCCAAGCTCTTCAAACAGTCCCTCTATCATGGCCATTTTCGGTCTGGGGGCTCGATATCCTCGGCCCCTTTCCCCAAGCAATCAGGGGCTTTGAATTCTTGTTCGTTGCCATCGACAAGTTTACAAAGCAGTTGGAAGTGACTGCTGTGAGAAAGGTGACTGCTCAGTCAGCTATCAAGTTCTTGAAATAATTCGTGTGTTGTTTTGGAGTTCTGGCAAGGATCATCACCGACAATGGCACCCAGTTCAGGAGCCACGGCTTGATGCAATATGTTCGTACCCTCGGATGCAAGATCTCATTCGCCTCTGTGGCACACCCCTGGAGCAATGGACAAGCTGAGAGGGTGAACACTAAAGTGCTACGTGGACTCAAGACCAGAATTTTTGATACGCTGCAGAAGCACGACGGGCGGTGGATCAAGGAGCTGCCGGTAGTTCTATGGTCCCTCAGATCGACACCTAACCGAGCTATCGAGCAGACTCCCTTCTCCCTGGTCTACGGGGCAGAAGCAGTTATCCCCGCAGAACTCATTTACGGGTCCCCTTGAGTTCTTGCCTACGATGATGTAGTGCAAGATCAACACCGGCGTGACGACGCTGTGCTACTCGAGGAGAACCGTCTCCTGGCTGCTACGTGTGTCGCACGCTACCAGCAAGCCCTGCATCGCTATCACAGCCGCAAGGTTCATGCTCGGTGTTTTGAGGAAGGTGACCTTGTCCTTAGGTGCGTTCAGTTCACCAAGGGTACAAACAAGTTGTGACCGAAGTGGGAAGGCCCTTACCAGGTGGTACGAGTCACCAGACTTGGTGCAGTCCGTCTGGAGACCGGAGATGGCACTCACTTGCAAAACTCATGGAATATTGAGCATCTCCGCAAGTACTACCCGTAAGGCGCGGCTGTTGGGCCCTGCCCGGCAGCCACCCTTTTGTACAGGCCTTGCCTCAGTAGCATGTAACCCCTTGTACGAAGCCGGGGCAATGAACCCCTGCAAGAGAAAATAAAGAAGCACTGTAGAGGGCGCCCAACTATGATTGCATGCATGCACGAGCACACCAAGATCACTACATAAGCATTTCATGAGCATCTGCATATGCATATAGATAGGATCGTATCCTGCATTCATTCTCATCTACATGAAGTTACAGGTTCCTGTCGTGGACTTGGCTTCAACTAAGATTGAGAAGATTGCCCGGCATAGCGATCCCGGCAAGCCAAACAGATAAGTTTTACCTCCTGTCCATTAGTGTTCTGTAAAGCTATAACTTTGCATGAGAAAACTCGCCCCTCTTTTGAAACTTAGGTGCTCCCATCCATGGCTCGAACGTTGCTTCGGTCAGGATGGTCGCAGTGGCCTTTGGTACAAAGGAGTTGGCGGGGGGCTGGCCTCTCTGTATGTTCCCCGGCAGACGTAGCTCTCCAGCAGACAAAGAGGGTGCCGGCAGGATAGCCTGCCGGGGAAAACTCGTTTATTTACATTAAAGAGGCACCTCACCTCTACATGGACATACACATGCACGGGTTCCCGGCAAGGTTCATCTTTTTCATGCATATGCTAATACAAGTACAAGCATTACAGAACACAAAGATGGACTTGAGGGATTACATTACTTGAATTAAAATTTGGCGATTGCCTACAAGTTTAAGATTGAAAAAAGATAAGTGCTATGTAATGCCCTTTCTTGTGCCTCTCCTCCTAGGCACAACCGTCGAAGGCGAGGAGGGCAAAAGGAGCGCCTGGGCGGGGCCCCGGCCCGCTCCCATCGGGCTCCAGAAGATGTAGCCCGGTGGGAACGGAGGCGCCAGTGAACACCTCGATAGAGAGCACGGCGGAAGGCGGCCCCGTCAACCACCGTCATCAGGGCCAGCAGGACTCAACAGGGCTAACGCAGCTGCAGCCCGAGAGGAAGCCTGCCGGAGTGTAACGCCCACGATGCGGCTATATCTCCCACGGGTCGAGGCACGACTTAGAGGCATAACCGCATTGTAGGTATTGTCGCAAGAAGGGTCATCTTCACACAATCCCATGTAATGAACAAGAATCGGATAAAGAGAGTTGGCTTACAATCGCCACTTCACGCAATACATAAATTAATTCATACATCATCCAAAATCCACACATAGACCGACTATGGTCAAAACCAAATGAAAAGAAGATAACCAAATGCTAGATCCCCGATCGTCCCAACTGGGCTCCACTACTGATCATCAGGAAACGAAACATAGTAACGACCACGGTCCTCGTCGAACTCCCACTTGAGCTTGGTTGCGTCACCTGCACTGGTGTCGTCGGCACCTGCAACTGTTTTGGTAGAATCTGTGAGTCACGAGGACTCAGCAATCTCACACCCGCGAGATCAAGACTATTTAAGCTTATAGGAAGGATGGGGTAATGAGGTGGAGCTGCAGCAAGCACTAAGCATATATGGTGGCTAACATACGCAAATGAGAGCGAGAAGAGAAGTAACGCATCGGTTGAGAAGCTAGAAGTGATCAAGAAGTGATCCTGAAACTACTTACGTTCATACATAACCCAGACCGTGTTCACTTCCTGGACTCCGCCGAAAAGAGACCATCACGGCTATGCACACGGTTGATGTATTTTTATTAAGTCAAGTGTCAAGTTCTCTACAACCGGACATTGACAAATTCCCATCTGCCTCATAACCGCGGGCACGGCTTTCGAAAGATAATACCCTGCAGGGGTGTCCCAACTTAGCCCATTATAAGCTCTCACGGTCAACGAAGGATATTCCTTCTCCCAGGAAGACCCGATCAGCCTCGGAATCCCGGTTTACAAGACCAGCAAGACCACCCGCTGTGCCGACAAATCCCGATAGGAACTGCACATATCTCGTTCTCAGGGCATAACGGATAAGCTAAGCGTATAGGTACCAACGTAACCCAAGTTGCCAAGGGACGGTCCCGCACGGTGCTCTAGTTTGGACCAACACTCGGAGGAGCACTGGCCCGGGGGTTAAAATAAAGATGACCCTCGGGCTCGCGAAAACCCAAGGGAAAAAGGCTTAGGTGGAAAATGGTAAACCCAAGGTTGGGACTTGCTGGGGGAGTTTTATTCAAGGCGAACTGTCAATGGGGTCCCATAAATCACCCAACCACGTAAGGAACGCAAAATCCAGGAACATAACACCGGTATGACGGAAACTAGGGCGGCAAGAGTGGAACAAAACACCAGGCATAAGGCCGAGCCTTCCACCCTTTACCAAATATATAGATGCATTAATTAAATAAGAGATATTGTGATAAGCCAAAATATCCATGTCCCAACTTGTAACCAACTTCAACTTCACCTGCAACTAGCAACCCTATAAGAAGGGCTGAGCAAAAGCGGTAACTTAGCCAAACAACGGTTTGCTAGGAAAGGATGGTTAGAGGCTTGACATGGCAATATGGGAGGCATGATATAGTAAGTGGTAGGTTGCGCAGTGTGGCGATAGAGCGAACAACTAGCCAAGCAAAGATAGAAGTGATTTCGAGGGTATGGTCATCTTGCCTGCAAGGTTCTCAGAGTTGTCGAAAGCTTGATCCTCGTAAGCGTTCTCAACAGGTTCCTCGTTCACGAACTCGTCTCCTGGCTCTACCCAAAGCGAGAACACAAGCAATGGAACCACAATCAATCGCGGTGCAATGCACAAGCAACATGATGCAATACATGCATGATATGCGAGATGTGATATGCGATGCATATGCGTGCTCCGGAAGGGAAAAGATGAACAAGGCATCAACTTGGCCAGCCAAGTATGCCACTGGAAAGATGAGATGATTTCGATCGAAATCGATATAAAGATCACCGGAAACGGATGCACGGTTTGCAAATGGCAAGCAAAACAAGAGTGACACCAATCTGCGATTAACAGCATGATGGCACTTCGAATACATCAAGAAACTATGCTACAGCACCCCAACATAGCAACAAAGCATGTAGCAGGGATCTACAAGAGATGCTTGACAAAAGATGAACACTGAGCTATGGCTAAATCACACCAGAACAAGTTCAAACAAGCATGGCAAAAGTGCAAAAGATATCAGCTTCACAGACTTACCAGGAAGCCAGAAATAACATCAGGAAGCCATGTTTAGAGCAAGCAAACAACATGCTACAGGAACTTATCATAGCAAACCAAGGCATGGCATAAATCTACGAAATGCATAGAACAGAAGTACCTTAATGACCATGAGCCAAAAGGGCATAGAAGATATGATGGAACCCATGTAAACATAGCAAGTTTCGTTAACAGGTTTCAGACTTTGCAGAAAACAGAGCATGGCATTAACAGAATTATGAAGTTATATTTGTGAGCTCGATTCACTCATCACAAGGATATTCATGACAAAACAAGCATACCAAAAGGAAGAAGACATCTTCATGAAGCTATCCATGGCAAGAGCAAGTTCATAGCATGTATGGATCAACTACAACAACCTTGGCAAAATTGAATAGCATGTTAACATACTGCCAGGAACATTTTATAGTAAAAGTAGAGCAAGATTGAGACATGCTATGGCACTCCATAATTGCCAACAGGGGCATGGATAGATAGAGCATAACCATATGTTCAAAACATCCTTACTGAAGTATCTCAAAATAAGCATGGATCTCACTGTAGCATCAAGTTTACATGGCATAAAAATAACAGAAGGTAAAGGACTTGGCAAAATCCTAAGTCCCTGAAAACAGAAACATCACGAAGCCTAGTTTGCATGCTTGTGATAGTCACCACATAGATCATAAAAATACCTGTCATAATCCCCTGTAAAGATGGCATGGCATAGATCAAAACACATGTAAAGCTCATGCCCAAAAGATGCACACATCAAATGCAGCAAAAATGACAAAACATCAAGTTCTGATAAGTAACAGCAGTAAACATTATATAGCTCTCTTGCATCAAAGATTTGAGCACCCATATGAACTCAAACGAGCATGGCATAGTGGAACAAAATGAAGAGCATCTCGTGATGAACATTTCGATATATAATGCGCATGAAACGGAGCAGTATGCAAGGAGATATGATGTGATGAACAGGGCAACATAATGTGAGAATTTCGGGACAGCAGAAAAGCGAGGGGGGAAGTCAACCTCTGATCTAGGGTTCTTCGTGGGCACGCGAGCCGAGGCGGGGCCGGGCTGGCTGGAGATGGGGCGGCGCGGCGGCCGGAGTTGGACAGGGGGAGGCGCTGGAGTCGGGGCGCTGGATCTGGCCGGCCCCTCGCCGGATCTGGCGCCGGCGGAGGTGGCAGCGACCGGCGCGGGCGGCGGCT
>NC_057808.1:63012017-63021685 GCF_018294505.1 Triticum aestivum | reverse complement strand
GCGGACGGGCCGGGAGGGCCCCACCTGGGCCTGGCGGGCCGGCGGCGGCGGACGGTGGCGGAGGCCACGTGGCGGCTTCCCGTTGGCTTGGGTGCGGCGGCGGTTTCGTCCGGCTCGGGCCGGACGTGTCCGGCGGCGCGAGGGTAGCGGTGGCTAGGGTTTGGACTGCGGGATTTGGACGGGGTGCACATATTTATAGCTAGAGGGAGCTAGGAGACTCCAAATGGAGTGTAGTTTTCGACCACGCGATCGTGATCGAACGACCGAGGGCATGGAGGGGGCTTAGATAGGTTATTGGGTTGTTTGAAGGGGTGTTTGGCTCCCACACACAAAAGGCCTTTGCAGTTACCCAGTTAACCGTTGGAGCATCAACCGACCTCCAAATGGAACGAAACTTGACAGGTGGTCTACCGGTGGTGTACCAAGGCCACTTGGCAAACCTCGGTCCATTCCGAGAATGTTTAACACCCGCTCACGAAATGAGACAAGAGGGGTGCGCCCGTGCGTGTGGGAGTGTCGGATTGCAAAACGGACAACGGGGAAAATGCTCGGATGCATGAGACGAACACGTATGTAAATGAGATGCACATGATGACATGATATGAAATGCATGACATGAACAAAATTTAAAAAGAGAGACAAAACCCCGACCACGAAGGGAATATCATAACACATAGCCGAAAATGGCAAGAGTTGGAGTTACAAATATGGAAAGTCACATCCGGGGTGTTACAACACTCCACCACTACGAGAGGATCTCGTCGCGTGATCTAGGACTGAAAGAACTCCGGATATTCGGAACGGAGGTGGTCCTCACGCTCCCAGGTGGCTTCTCGGTCGGAATGGTGTGACCACTTCACTTTCAGGAATTTGATTGACTTGTTGCGAGTCTTGCGCTCGGTTTCTTCAAGAATAGCAACGGGGTGCTCATGATAAGACCGATCTTCTTGGAGGTCAATCTCTTCAAAGTTGATGGTGCGCTCTGGAGTCTTGAAGCACTTGTGAAGCTGTGACACGTGAAACACATCGTGCATGTTCGCGAAGTTGGAGGGAAGCTCAAGTTGATACGCGAGGTCGCCTCTTTTGCCAATGATCTTGAAAGGACCCACGTATCTAGGGGCAAGCTTCCCTTTGATACCGAAGCGACGAGTGCCTTTTATTGGAGAGACGCGGAGGTAGACATGGTCTCCGATTTCAAAAGCCACATCACGGTGCTTGTCATCATAATAGCTCTTCTAGCGCGATTGCGCGGCCTTGAGATTCTCACGAATGACTTTGCACATTTCTTCGGCTTCTGTGATCAAGTCGTTGCCAAGAAGTTGGCGTTCACCTGTCTCGGACCAATTGAGAGGAGTACATCACTTCCTACCATACAGAATCTCGAATGGGGCCTTGCCCGCACTTGCTTGGAAGCTGTTGTTGTAGGAGAAATCGACATATGGAAGACAATCTTCCCACATCATGCCAAAGGATATGACACAAGCCCTAAGCATATCTTCAAGGATTTCATTGACTCGCTCGACTTGGCCACTAGTTTGAGGATGGAAGGCTGTGCTGAAGCGAATGTTGGTGCCCATGGCCTTCTGGAAGGAGTCCCAGAACATAGAAGTGAAGATGCTTCCACGATCTAAAGAAATCAATTGTGGAATGCCGTGCAAAGAGACAATCCTGGAGGTGTATAGCTCTGCCAACTGAGCTGCTGTGATAGATTCTTTGAATGGAAGGAAATGAGCCACTTTTGTAAGCTTGTCGATGACAACAAAGATAGCATCATTTCCGTGCTTGGACTTGGGAAATCCAGTCACGAAGTCCATTTCGATATGATCAAACTTCCATTCTGGAATAGCAAGAGGTTGGAGGAGACCAGCTGGTCGTTGGTGTTCTGCTTTCACCCTTCTGCAGACGTCACATTCATTCACGAATTGAGCAATTTCTCGCTTCATTCGAGTCCACCAATACGACTGCTTGAGGTCATGGTACATCTTCGTACTTCCAGGATAAATGGATAGAAGGGAATTGTGTGCCTCGTTCATAATGACTTTTCTCAGATCGCCTTTAGGAACCACAATTCGATCCTCGAAGAAAAGAGTATCTTTGTCATCAATGTGGAAGCACTTGTATTTGGAAATGCCCTTGTCGATACCAAGTTTCACCTTCTTCACCATGGTATCCAGGAGTTGTGCCTCACGAATTTGATCTTCCAAGGTAGGAGAGACTAGGAGGTTGGCAAGAAAGCCTTGAGGAACAACTTGTAGATTCAGTTTGCGGAAAGCTTCACAAAGGTCCGGTTGGAAGGGCTTGAGAATTAAGCTGTTGCAGTAAGCCTTCCTGCTCAAAGCATCTGCAATGACGTTGGCCTTGCCTGGAGTATATTCAATACTCGGATTGTACTCTTGAATCATTTCGACCCATCGAGTTTGCCTGAGGTTGAGATTGGGCTGAGTGAAGATGTACTTGAGACTCTTGTGATCGGTGAATATGTCCACTTTCCTTCCCAACAAGAGATGTCTCCATGTTATTAATGCATGGACAACTGCCGCCAACTCAAGATCGTGAGTGGGGTAGTTCTTTTCGTTGGGCTTCAACTGACGAGAGGTATAGGCCACAACTTTCTTCTCTTGCATTAACACAACACCGAGACCTTGAAGAGAAGCATCACAGAAAACTTCGAATGGCTTGGATTCGTCTGGAGGAGTTAAGACAGGAGTTGTGACTAGTTTATCCTTGAGAGTGTTGAAAGCAACGTCACACTCAGGAGTCCAGACATACTTCACATGGTTCTGGAGGAGGTTGGAAAGAGGCTTTGCAATCTTAGAGAAATTCTCAACGAATCTTCGGCAATAGCTTGCAAGACCAAGAAAACTGCGGAGCTGCTTGACATTCTGAGGAGGTTCCCAATTCACAATTGCAGACACCTTCTCAGGATTAACAGCGATGCCCTTGGCGGAGATGATGTGACCAAGGTAAAGAACTTCATCAAGCTAGAACTCACATTTGGAAAACTTCGCATAGAATTGATACTCTCTGAGCTTGTCGAGCACCAATCGCAAATGTTTGGCATGGTCCTTCTTATTCTTGGAGAAGACCAAGATATCATCGAGATACACCATGAGAATTCATTGGTATAGGGGTTGAAGATGAAGTTCATCATTCGAGAGAATGTTGGAGGAGCATTGACAAGGCCGAAAGACATGACAGTATATTCGTAAGAACCAAAACTTGTTCTGAATGCTGTCTTGGGAATATCTTCTTCACGAATGCGAATCTGATGATGACCCATATGAAGGTCAAGCTTGGAGAAGACTTTAGCACCTTTAAGTTGCTCGAATAGCTCATTGATCTTGGGAAGTGGATACTTGTTCTTAATTGTCTTCTTGTTCAATGGACGGTAGTCGACACAAAGTCGGCCCGTGCCATCCTTCTTCTGGACAAAAAGAACACCACAACCCCATGGAGATGAACTCGGTCTGATCAGACCCAGACGCTCTTGTTCATCGAGCTGTTTCTTCAATTCTTTCAGCACCTTGGGTCCAAGCTTATATGGACGCTTGCAAACGGGTTCCGTGCCAGGCTCAAGATCGATAACGAACTCGACTGGCTAGTGAGGAGGCATACCCGGAGGCTCTTCTGGAAAGACATCTTGGTACTCACAAACGACTGGAATCTGAGAGATTGCGTCTAGCTCGCCCTTCTCATTGAGACAGAATAACTGAATGGTCTCATCACGAGCGGCATAGATGATCACATCCTCAGAAGAGTGTGTCAATTGAATTTCCCTGGCAGCACAATCAAGTTGAGCCTTGTGCTTAGAAAGCCAGTCCATCCCGAGATTAGATCAATATCAGAGTCGCCAAGAACAAAAGGTTTAGACAAAAATTTATAGTTACCCATCTTGATAGAAACATCTGGAATCATTGTGGTAGCCCTCATAGAAGATCCCGGAGAAACAACTCCCATGGGTTTTCCAACATTTCCGAAATGAAATCATGCTTTGCAACAAATGATCTTGACATGAAACAATGTGATGCACCAGTGTCAAAAAGAACTTTTGCAGGAAAGTCGTTAACAGGAAGATTAACCATTATCACATCAGTAGATTCCTCCGCTTGAGCTGCATTCATCATGTTCACCTTTGTAGACTTGGGATTATGCTTGACCACTGCATTTCTTGCTGAACGAACAGGAGGAGGAGGCGGAAGGCGCCTTTGGTTGAAGCACTTGTTAGCATAGTGACCTTTCTGCTGACACTTGTTGCAAGTCACCTCTGAGAGCGGGCGATGATAAGGAGCATTCGACTTTGGAGCTTGATTCTGAGACTTGTTCTGATAGCCAGGGTTGGGTGGGTGGGAAGATCCATGGCCACCTTTGTTCTTCTCCTAGAAAGGCTGACGAAATGGAGGAGGTGGAGGAAGCCAAAACTTCTGTTGCTTAGCAGCCACTAGTGAGGAAGAAGAAGACTGAACTGCGTCCCTGACTCTCTTCTTAGAAGCCTCACACTTGAGCTGAGCAGCTTCTTGCTTCAGTGCCATGTTGTAGAATTCATCATACTTGGTCGGCTCAAAAAGCATGAGAGGAAATTGCAGATCTTCTCTGAGGCCACCTCTGAATTGATAGATCATACTCTTTTCATCAGGAACGTCTTGCTTAGCGAAGCGAGCGAGTTTCTGAAACTGGGTATTGTATTGATACACGGACATGCTGCCTTGCTTGAGATTGCGGAACTCCTCACGCTTGCTCTCAACAACACTTTGTGGAATGTGGTGAGCTTTGAAGTCTCAGCGGAAATCATCCCAGGTAATCACACGACCTCCTCTGGAATCTTTGTATTGTTGATACCACTCGGCAGCTTGATCCTTGAGTTGAAAAGAAGCAAACTTGACAAAGTCCTCAGGCCTGACATTGCTACATTCAAAATGCTTGTTGATGTCCACGAGCCAATCATCGGCGTCTGTGGCCTCGGCACAGTAGCTGAAAGATTTCGGCTGATTTGCAAGGAACTGGTTGAGGGTAGCGAAGTGAGGTTGGTTGTTGCCTTGGCCTTGATTTCCTTGGTTGCCTTGCCCTTGGGTGCGCTCTTGCAAGAGTTGCAAAATCATCTAAGCATTGGCGTTGGTGGCTGCCATGATAGCTTGCCATGCCTCCGGAGGCGGAGGTGGTGGCGGAGGGTTCGCCTGACTCCCATCATTGCGTTCCGGATTCTGACGCGTTGGCGGAGCCATCCTGAAGAGGGTGACATCCGTTAGCATCTTGATAGACAGATAGGCAAGTTGAATCAATGGATAGAAATTGCAACATATAGTCTTCACAATAAACATTCGAACGAGGATGAACGAATGAATTCCATAGTAAATCATCACACTTCCATAAGTTGAGAAGCCACTTAGAAAAAGGTATGGAATCAACATTTGACTTCGAAACCACTCGAATACCACAACTCAAAACAAAACAAAGGATTGGCTTGCAGAATAAGCCGGAACAAACATATGATAGAGATTTCGTCTGAAGTTTTCGTGGCGGGGCCCACACGGGCTCGATCGTACAGCACCATCATGTACAAGGCAGTGCACATGACATACGAAGCGTCCCCGAGTCGGCATAGCCAAGGACTCTTTAAGACAATACGAGACCACTGTAAAACCAACCGTGGAAAGGCGGACCACTAGAGGTCGAACCCCAATCTCATATCATGCATTTGTCGGAAAGATATCCTAGGAGCTACTTGAATTCCCAGTTATAAACTCCCGAAACTTTCTGGTGATGCAATCAGGTGTTGGGGATACAGGGGACACAATATATCTCACCCAAACTAACAATACCTAGATCCAGCTGTATCCATCCTTCAACACATAACCAAGAAACCTTCGGAAATCATTTACCTCAACCTTCGAAAAGCATCCGTTATACGAGTTATGGCAATACTCCCGAACTCCCGCCCCAGTACTGGGTGGCATTGAGGTGATCTCACTAACAACTGCATAAAAGAGATTTTCGATGTCGGCGAAACTCAGGTATTCCAGAACTGCAACGATAAAATTGTGACGACAACACCTCGGAGCTCAACTCCCCGGGACACTACCACAACCCCTAAATGTCAGGAGGCACCAAGAACAATGTTCTCGTCACAAAACCATCGGAACGATTCCAAGATACCCGCGTGATCCTAAAAAAAAATTAGTGAAATTTGAGGAGAGGAAAATCAAAACTTCTACGTCAGGAGACCTCACCAAAGCGACGAAGGGACTGAGGAGTAAAAAGAATCCTACTCTCCGATATATATAATCCTAAGACTCAAAACATTTTTGTTCTAGACTCAACAACGCCAGCGATTTGATCAAGCAGGGGGCTCCTAAGTCGGGGATGGCTCTGATTACCAACTTGTCACGCCCACGATGCGGCTATATCTCCCACGTGTCGAGGCACGACTTAGAGGCATAACCGCATTGTAGGTATTGTCGCAAGAAGGGTCATCTTCACACAATCCCATGTAATGAACAAAGATGGGATAAAGAGAGTTGACTTACAATCGCCACTTCACGCAATAGATAAATTAATTCATACATCATCCAAAATCCACACATAGACCAACTACGGTCAAAACCAAATGAAAAGAAGATAACCCCAAATGCTAGATCCCCGATCGTCCCAACTGGGCTCCACTACTGATCATCAGGAAACGAAACATAGTAACGACCACGGTCCTTGTCGAACTCCCACTTGAGCTTGGTTGCGTCACCTGCACTGGTGTCGTCGGCACCTGCAACTGTTTTGGTAGAATCTGTGAGTCACGAGGACTCAGCAATCTCACACCCGCGAGATCAAGACTATTTAAGCTTATAGGAAGGATGGGGTAATGAGGTGGAGCTGCAGCAAGCACTAAGCATATATGGTGGCTAACATACTCAAATGAGAGCGAGAAGAGAAGCAACGCATCGGTCGAGAAGCTAGAAGTGATCAAGAAGTGATCCTGAAACTACTTACGTTCATACATAACCCAGACCGTGTTCACTTCCTGGACTCCGCCGAAAAGAGACCTTCACGGCTACGCACACGGTTGATGTATTTTTATTAAGTCAAGTGTCAAGTTCTCTACAACCGGACATTAACAAATTCCCATCTGCCTCATAATCGCGGCACAGCTTTCGAAAGAAAATACCCTGCAGGGGTGTCCCAACTTAGCCCATTATAAGCTCTCACGGTCAACGAAGGATATTCCTTCTCCCGGGAAGACCCTATCAGTCTCGGAAGCCCGGTTTACAAGACATTTCGACAATGGTAAAACAAGACCAGCAAGACCACCCGCTGTGCCGACAAATCCCGATAGGAGCTACACATATCTCGTTCTCAGGGCACACCGGATAAGCTAAGCATACAGGTACCAACGTAACCCAAGTTGCCAAGGGACGGTCCCGCACGGTGCTCTAGTTTGGACCAACACTCGGAGGAGCACTGGCCCGGGGGTTAAAATAAAGATGACCCTCGGGCTCGCGAAAACCCAATGGAAAAAGGCTTAGGTGGCAAATGGTAAACCCAAGGTTGGTACTTGCTGGGGGAGTTTTATTCAAGGCGAACTGTCAAGGGGGTCCCATAAATCACCCAACCACGTAAGGAACGCAAAATCCAGGAACATAACACCCGTATGACGGAAACTAGGGTGGCAAGAGTGGAACAAAACACCAGGCATAAGGCCGAGCCTTCCACCCTTTACCAAATATATAGATGCATTAATTAAATAAGAGATATTGTGATAAGCCAAAATATCCATGTCCCAACATGGAACCAACTTCAACTTCACCTGCAACTAGCAACGCTATAAGAAGGGCTGAGCAAAAGCGGTAACTTAGCCAAACAACGGTTTGCTAGGAAAGGATGGTTAGAGGCTTGACATGGCAATATGGGAGGCATGATATAGCAAGTGGTAGGTTGCGCAGCGTAGCGATAGAGAGAACAACTAGCCAAGCAAAGATAGAAGTGATTTCGAGGGTATGGTCATCTTGCCTGCAAGGTTCTCAGAGTTGTCGAAAGCTTGATCCTCGTAAGCGTTCTCAACAGGTTCCTCGTTCACGAACTCGTCTCCCGGCTCTACCCAAAGCAAGAACACAAGCAATGGAACCACAATCAATCGCGGTGCAATGCACAAGCAACATGATGCAATACATGCATGATATGCGAGATGTGATATGCAATGCATATGCGTGCTCCGGAAGGGAAAATATGAACAAGGTATCAACTTGGCCAACAAAATATGCCGCTGGAAAGATGAGATGATTTCGGTCGAAATCGATATAAATATCACCGGAAACGGATGCACGGTTTGCAAATGGCAAGCAAAACAAGAATGACACCAATCTGCGATTAACAGCATGATGGAACTTCGAATACATCAAGAAACTATGCTACAGCACCCCAACATAGCAACAAAGCATATGGCAGTGATCTACAAGAGATTCTTGACAAAAGATGAACACTAAGGTACGGCTAAATCACACCAGAACAGGTTCAAACAAGCATGGAAAAAGTGCAAAAGATATCAGCTTCACAGACTTTGTGAAAATACTAACATGCCAGAAATAACATCAGGAAGCCATGTTTAGAGAAAGCAAACAACATGCTATTGGAACTTATCATATCAAAACAAGGCATGGCATAAATCTACTAAATGTATTGAACAAAAGTCCCTTGATGACCATGAGCCAGAAAGGCACAGAATATATGATGGCACCCATGTAAACATAGTAAATTTCGTTAACAGGTTTCAGACTTAGCAGAAAACAGAGCATGGCATTAACAGAATAATGAAGGCATATTTGTGAGCTCGATTCACTCATCACAAGGCAATGCATGACAAAACAAGCATACCAACAGCAAGAAGACATGTTCATGAAGTTATCCATGGCAAGAGCAAGTTCATAGCATGTATGGATCAACTACAACAACCCTGGCAAAATTTAATAGCATGTTAACATACTGCCAGGAACATTTTATAGCAAACGTAGAGCAAGATTGAAACATGCTAGGGCACTCCATAATTGCAAACAGGGGATTGGATGGATAGAACATAACCATATGTTCAAAAAATTATTACTGAAGTATCTCAAAATAAGCATGGATCTCACTGTAGCATCAAGTTTACATGGCATAAAAATAACAGCAGGTAAAGAACTAGTTTGCATGCTTGTGCTAGTCACTACATAGATCACAAAAATACATGGCATACACCCCTGTAAAGATGGCATGGCATAGATGAAAACACATGTAGAGCTCATGCCCAAAAGATGCACAAATCAAATGCAGCAAAAATGACAAAACATCAAGTTCTGATAAGTAACAGCAGTAAACATCATATAGCACTTTTCCATCAGAGATTTGAGCACCCTGATGAACTCAAACGAGCATGGCATAATAGAACAAAATGAAGAGCATCTCGTGATGAACATTTCTATATATCGTGCGAATGAAACGGAGCAGTATGCAAGGCGATATGATGTGATGAACAGGGCAACATAATGTGAGAATTTGGGGACTTAGCAGAAAAGCGAGGCGGGAAGTCAACCTCCGATCTAGGGTTCTTTGTGGGCACGCGAGCCGAGGCGGGGCCGGGCTGGCCAGAGACGGGGTGGCGCGGCGGCCGGAGTTGGACGGGGGGAGGCGCCGGAGTCGGGGCGCCGGAT
>NC_057808.1:62958456-63011527 GCF_018294505.1 Triticum aestivum | reverse complement strand
TGGCGGGCCGGCGGCGGCGGACGGTGGCGGAGGCCACGTGGCGGCTTCCCGTTGGCTTGGGTGCGGCGGTGGTTTCGTCCGGCTCGGGCCGGACGTGTCCGGCGGCGCGAGGGGAGCGGTGGCTAGTGTTTGGACTGCGGGATTTGGACGGGGTGCACATATTTATAGCTAGAGGGAGCTAGAAGACTCCAAATGGAGTGTAGTTTTCAACCACGCGATCGTGATCGAATGACCGAGGGCATGGAGGGGGCTTAGATGGGTTATTGGGCTGTTTGTAGGGGTGTTTGGCTCCAACACACAAAAGGCCTTTGTGGTTACCCGGTTAACCGTTGGAGCATCAAGCAACCTCCAAATGGAACGAAACTTGACAGGTGGTCTAACGGTTGTGTACCAAGGCCACTTGGC
Source organism: Triticum aestivum (assembly GCF_018294505.1). NCBI lineage: Eukaryota > Viridiplantae > Streptophyta > Magnoliopsida > Poales > Poaceae > Triticum > Triticum aestivum. The sequence continues at coordinate 63,011,122 of NC_057808.1, read as the reverse complement.
AAACCTCGGTCCATTCCGAGAATGTTTAACACCCGCTCACGAAAAGAGACAAGAGGGGTGCGCCCGTGCATGTGGGAGTGTCGGATTGCAAAACGGACAACGGGGAAAATGCTCGGATGCATGAGACGAACACGTATGCAAATAAGATGCACATGATGACATGATATGAAATGCATGACATGAACAAAATGCAAAACGAGAGACAAAACCCGACCACGAAGGGAATATCATAACACATAGCCGAAAATGGCAAGAGTTGGAGTTACAAATATGGAAAGTCACATCCGGGGTGTTACACGGAGTCCAGCTGGAAGGCTGCTAGAGGAGCCCGACAGCACCATCCACACCTCTGCATCCAACTCCCCGGCAAATCACAATGCCGGGGAGGACACACAGATGTAGATGATGGTGCTGCCGCCTGATGAAGATGGTGCAGGCGATGATCAGCCGGAGTCAGAGTCGTTGCTCCCCCGCCCGCTACCATCGTCATCGCCGTCACTGTCCTCCTCGTCGCTGCCGCTTGAGGAGGAGCTTTTGTCGTCGGTCGAGCTCTCCGCACAGCACCCTAAGCGACCTCCCGAGCGCCCGATGATCTTGGAGGAGAGCAGGCCATTCTCCGTTAATTTGAACTAGAGAAGGTGCCCCTCCGAGAAGCCGTGGGCACGGGCGAAGGTCTTCCAGGCGCGGCGAAGATACATCACATGAGGAGCGGGGAAGTCGACATCAACCCTCATACCTCCATTCCCGCAGCCCCTCATGTGCAGCTGCAGAGCGCGTGGTTGGTCGAGCTCCATCTCCCACGCGAAGGGAGTTGGGAGGCGAAGATGACCACACAAGGGCTTGTACATCCTGATGATGAACTCCCGGGGTTGGTCGCCAACGTGGCCTTCCATCAGGGGAGGAACCACCGGCAGAGGCGCCACCAGGGTACCGCCCCGCCCTCTTCATCCCCGAGCACCACGGCGACCGCGACCTCGCCCCGTTCCTCCTCCCTCCGCGACCGGCTCCGCCACCTCAGGGTCTAGGGGAGGAGGGATGCGCTGTCGAGCAGAAGCCCTCGTCACCGCCGCCGGAACACTACCATGCCCTCGCCATCTTACCATGGCTAGGAGAGAAGGCTTGCGGAGAAGAAGGAGAATTGTGTGCAGAGAGGTACTGCCTTTGTCTCTTTTTATAGAAGGGACGGGGCAGGAGGCTGGCCCCTCACGCAGGAAATGGCCGCCCCACTCCTCCAATGTGGCCTCTCCCTACCCTCGGTAGCTTTGCGAATCAAGGCCGACCTTCTACTCCAATCATCGACACTCGATTTTCAGCCATGGTACTCCTCCCTGTGCTCTCCGCATCCGCCACCTACCACGCTCAATGCATGCGGAACACGTGGCAGGTGTGTGCGGGACAGGGGGTGCGAGTGGGGTGGCGGTTTCCGCCCCATGATCATGGGGCAAGCCGAATCCACAAGCCACGATCGAAGTTCCCCCATGGCGTTACGCATGACGCACGGGAAAACCGGAAACTGGCCCGAAATCAAAGCTGATGAAGAAGCGATGAGGACTCCAAGAGACCAGCATCTTCAGCAACCCTGCATGTGCACATATTAGGCCCTACCCCGACGACGCTCCGCAACGCGTTCGGGGCAGGCCCGGGGGCTTCTGTCGGTGCAACAAACCCTGGGTCTGTTGCCCAGACTGTGCACAGGCACAAGAGCAAGATTGAAGTACCAGCCCAAGTTAGAGTTCAAAGGATCAAGAGATTCGAAGAATCAACATGCAGCTCAGAGAGATTAAGGCCAAGCCAGAACCGCAGGGTATCGCCAAGAGAAGGCCTCCCTTGCCGGGCAGGCGAGCCCGGCAAGGGACAAGGCCACCCCCGGAAGCAGGCGCCCCGGCCGGCCCTGCTGGGGCTCGCGGAGGCAAAACCACCTTACCAACCACTCCAGCACAAACCACATCGTCGATCAATGCGGTGTCAAGCTGCAAGATGATTAAGTGGCAGCCATTCGCCACATGGCAGCCATCTCCTATAGAAGAAACCCAGAGATGACACCCGTCCTGCGACGTGTCAAGAGAACAGGCGCGGAGCTGGCAAGATAGCCCGACATGCCTTGCCGGGCAACTAGTGATGTGACACTAAATGGTGCATTTAATGCGCCATGTCAGCCCGCAGAGTTAGGTATGATAGCACTATTCGCTATCATATCAGTGCACAATGACTACTTTGCCATTGTAGTGACCCCATGATCTATAAAAGGAGGCCCATGTCACCCATAGAAAGGGTTGGAATGTTGATGAACCCACACCCCCATACGCACGTACTCGCTACAGCCCTAAGGCAACCCCTGCCGGGCAAGTGGACTATGCTTCACCACCTCCATTCCACCATCAATCCACCAAAGCAGGAGTAGGGTTTTACGCCTCGTGGCGGCCCGGACTTGGCTAAATTGCTTGTGTGCTCTCTATCATGCTACCTTGCGCTGGTCTGCTCTTTGTGCAACGCGACGTCCCCCTGCTGAACCAGCAAGGGAACTCCCGGTCCCATAGGTGGCCGCGGATATCCCGCGACACCCCGTGCGTCGTGTAAAGCCAATTGTGGTGGGGCCGCTTCAGTAATGCATGGCCCGTGAATGAGTTTAACGCACGGGGTAGAAACGGCCAATTCACTCTTCCCACCACGCCCTTATCCTTCGCCACGTATGCTCCATGCATCGCGCGGGGTAGGTAACGGAGGCGTGTGGCGCAGGAGAGCATCAAGGTGAGGGCCTGGTCATCTTGAATTGGCGGAGGAGGACGATGGCCACCCATTGATGGGGAAGCTCCCCTCCTCGCCCCGCCTGTAAAAGGGACGGGCGGAGGAGGGCGGAGTCAGTCATCTTTGCGTTCCTCCTCTTCTTATGTTCTGCTTTCGCTGATTATGCTGAGGGAGAGGGCTTGGGGCCAGCCCCTAGGCTCCATCTTGAAGCATTCCCTGGGTCTGAAAGGGAGACTCGGGCAGCGCGGTGACAACGCCGGGGGTGGCAATCCCGGCGTGCTTGCTGCCGGGCTGCCCGTGGCCTCTACTTCAGTGGGAGGGGATGCGAAGGACACCATGTCGTGGCTCGAGGCGGGCATGGCGCGTGGTAGTCGATTGCTCGCCATTCTTCTTCCCCTTGCGGCACTGGGGAGGAGCCACGGAAGAGATTCGTCGCTAATAGGGGCGAATCTGGCTCCTCCTGGGTGTCGTCCTCCTGTCATGCAGGAAGGCTCCTTGCTTTCTTATATGTCTCCGGGACGTGCGGTGGCTTCTAACGTCAGGGCTCCTGGGGACAACCATGCTCTCTGTTGGAGGACCCAGAGAGCATGGCGTCCGGCGTGATGGTCGTGCCGATGTCTTCGGGTGGTAGTGATGCGGAGTACAGCGACAACCCACGACGCTTCAAGAACAGGGACGACCGTTCCGATGAGTCATGTTTGCCGGTGACTCCGTGCCTCCCATCTGGTCCTCCAGCAGCGTCACCATCCACGCCTGCCCTCCGTTTTCTTCCTCCTTGCTGGTGAGCAGCGCCGTCCTGATCCTGGGGAAGCGCCGAATCCCAGCTGTGCCCGCCTCCGGCATCTTCGACCTCTTCCTGTAGGAGATGGACAGGGGCAAAGGCATTATGGGGCACTTATCCATTTTCAATCTTAAACCTGCTGGCATTTGCCAAATTTTAATTCAAATAACATAATCTCTCGAGTCCATGTTTGTGTTCTATAATGCTTGAACTTATACCAGCATATTAATGAAAAAGATGAACCTTGCTAGGAACCCGTGCATGCGTATGTCCATGCAGAGGCGAGATACCTCTTTAATATAAATAAACAAGTTTTTCTCCAGTAGGCTATCCTGCCGGCACCCTTTTTGTCTACCGGAGAGCTACGTCTGCCGGGGAACAGATAGAGGGACCAGCCCCCACCAACTTCTTTTCACCAAAGGCGACTACGACCATCCTAACCGAAGCAACGTTCGAGTCATGGATGGGAGCACCTAAGTCTCAAAAGAGTGGCGAAGCTTTCTCATGTTCAAGTTATAGCCTTACAGGACACTAATGGACAGGAGGTAAAACTTATATGTTTGGCTTGCCGGGATCACTATGCCGGGCAATCTTCTCAACTCCTTATCGAAGGCAAGTCCACGGCAGGAACCTGCAGCTTCATGTAGATGAGAACAAATGCAGGATGCGATCCTATCTATATGCATATTTAAATGCTCATGAAATGCTTATGCCGTGATCTTGGAATGCTCATGCATGCATGCAATCTTGGTCGGGGGCCCCCCGTAGTGCTTCTTTATTTTCTCTTGCACGGGGTCATCGCCCCGACTTTGTACAAGGGGTTACATGCAGCTGAGGCAAGACCTGTACAAAAGGGTGGCTGCCGGGCAGCGCCCGACAGCCGCACCTTACGGGTAGAACTTGCGGAGATGCTCAATATTCCATGAGTTTTGCAACTGAGTGCCATCTCCGGTCTCCAGACGGACTGCGCCAAGTCTGGTGACTCGTACTACCCGGTAAGGGCCTTCCCACTTCGGTGACAACTTGTTTGTACCCTTGGCGGACTGAACGCGCCTAAGGACAAGGTCACCTTCCTCAAAACACCGGACGTGAACCCTGCGGGTATGATAGCAACACAGGGCTTGCTGGTAGCGTGCAACACGTGTAGCAGCTCGGAGACGGTTCTCCTCGAGTAGCACAGTGTCGTCACACCGGTGCTGATCTTGCGCTACTTCATCGTACGCAGCACTCGAGGTGACCGGTAAATGAGTTCCGTGGGGATAACTACTTCTGCCCCGTAGACTAGGGAGACGGGAGTTTGCCCGGTAGCTCGATTTGGTGTCATTCCGAGGGACCAGAGAACTACCGGCAGGTCCTCGATCCACCGCCTGTCGTGCTGCTGCAGCGTATCAAAAGTTCTTGTCTTGAGTCCAAGCAGCACTTCAGCGTTCGCCCTCTCAGCTTGTCCAATGCTCTAGGGGTGTGCCACAGAGGTGAATGGGATCTTACATTCGAGGGCATGAACATATTGCATGAAGGCGCGGCTCGTGAACTGGGTGCCGTTGTCGGTGATGATCCTTGCCGGAACTCCAAAATGACACACCAATTATTTCAAGAACTTTATAGCTGACTGAGCAGTTAGCTTTCTCACGGCAGTCACTTCCGGCCACTTTGTAAACTTGTCGATGTCAACGAACAAGAATTCAAAGCCCCCGATTGCTCGAGGGAAGGGGCCGAGGATATCGAGCCCCTAGACCGAAAATGGCCATGATAGAGGGATTGTTTGAAGAGCTTGGGCAGGCAGGTGTGTTTTCTTGGAATGGAACTGGCAGGTTTCATATTTTGTGACAAGCTCGGCCGCATGTTGGAGGGCTGTGGGCCAATAGAATCCTTGCCGGAATGCTTTCCCAACTAATGCCCTTGATCCAATGTGGGAGCCGCACATTCCTCTATGAATCTCAGCCATCAGTTCCTTTCCTTCTTCCCAGCAGACACACTTCAATTTCACACCGTTGGGCCTCCTTCTGTACAGAGTGTCATCGACAAACTGATACATACTGGCCCTCTGGGCTACTTTTTCAGCTTCATCTTTGTCGTCGGGAAGCTCTCCAGTTTGGAGGAAGTGGACAATGTGCCTTGCCCAAGTTGGAGCCTGGGGCTCGGCAACGAGGACTAGAGGCACCTCCTCTGCTGCGGGAGCAGCAGCCTTGTTCGCGGGGTCCATGGGCCCGGCAGGAGGGGGTGGTCCAGCAGGCTGTGAGGAGTTGTTTCCGGCAGGGTCTCCGCCAGGAGCGGACGGCTCTACCGGGAGAGGCTCATCATAGTCCAACTTTATCCTCTTCTGGGCCATTGTTGCTGGGGATACAGAGGGCTGAGTGAGATAGAGAACAAAAATCCCTGGTTCCACAGGAAGCTTCTGCGCAGCACACTTTGACAGATGATCAGCTATGCTGTTTTCTGCATGGGGTACGTGCTCTGTTTGCAATCCGTCAAAGCGCTCCTCCAATCTCCTCACTTCCTCGACGTATGCCTCCATCAATGGACTTTGATAATCCTTGTTGACTTGTCTCACCACAAGCTGTGAATCTCCTCGAATGATCAGCCCCTTCATACTCAGTTGCATTGTTGGTTGCTTCTTTCCGGGTGAAATGCATTTGGACGACGTACTTCAAGTGCTCCCCGGAGGGGGTGACAAGAAGCACGCCAGCTCCTGCACCTTGTAGGGAAAAAACACCATCAAAATACATAATCCATTCTTGGGGCGATTCCTTGCCGGGGATAACTGTCTCTATCACTTCCTCATCAGGGGTTAGCGTTCATTCCGCAATAAACTTTGCCAACGCCCTGCTTTGAATAGTTGATGTGCTCTCAAACTTCAAACCAAAGCTGGATAACTCCAAAGCCCACTCCACTATTCTGCCGGTAGCCTTAGGGTCTTGCAGTATCATTTGCAATGGAAAACGAGTAACAATCGTGATCTCATGGGCTTGGAAGTAGTGGTGAAGTTTCGTTGAGGCCATGATGAGACCAAAGATTAACTTCTGCACGCCAGAGTACCTCGATCTAGCCCCCTGTAACAAGGAGCTGACAAGGTACACTAGGCGCTGCACCACTTTCTTCCTTGTCGCGTCCTTGGGGTTGCTCTCGTTGATGTGCTCATTGCTATCCTGATCCTTCTCTGATTCTGCCAGTCTCTGCTCACTTTCTGCCTCATCCACTTCTTGCTGCGCTACCAAGGCCACTCTGACCACTTGGTTGGTTGCCGCCAAGTATAGCAACAATGGCTCCTTGGGTTTGGGAGCAACCAAGGTAGGCACAAAGGACAAGTAGGCCTTCAACTCTTGCAAAGCTGCATCTGCTTCTGGGGTCCACTTCATAGGACTGGCCTTCTTCAAAATTTTGAAGAACGGCAGGGCGCGCTCGATAGACTTGGAGAAGAATCTGCTTAGCACGGCAACACATCCTGTCAGGCGCCTCACATCCTTAACTGTCCTTGGCGCTTGGATCTTCTCGATGGCCTTGATCTTGTCGGGGTTGGCTTCGATCCCGCGATGGGATACAAAGAACCCAAGCAACTTGCCAGAGGGAACACCAAATACACACTTCTCCGGGTTGACTCTCAAATTGATCTTGCGCAGGTTATCAAATGTCTCCTCCAAATCCTGAATAAGGGTGGCACTGTCCTTGGTCTTGACCACAATATCATCCATATAGGCTTCTATGTTTCTGTGTAAGTGTGGCTCAAAACCAATCTGGATTGCCCTTGCAAAAGTGGACCTGACACTCTTTAATCCAAATGGCATGCAGACAAATTAGTACGTACCACATGGAGTGATGAACGACGTCTTCTCTTCGTCTTCCTTGGACATGAAGATTTGGTGATACCCGGAGTACGCGTCTAGAAAGGAGAGCAAATCACAACCTGAAGTGGAATCCACAATCTGGTCGATGCGTGGCAAGGGAAATGGATCTTTCGGGCAAGCCTTGTTGAGATCTGTGAAATCTATGCAAAGCCTCCACTTCCCGTTAGCCTTCCGGACAACCACTGGATTTGCCAACCACGTGGGGTGCGATACTCCTCTGACCAAACCAGTTGCCTCAAGCTTCTTGATCTCTTCTGCAATGAACTGCTGCCTCTCCAAGGCCTGCCTCCAGACTTTCTGCTTGACAGGTCGGGCATGTGGGCAGACAGCAAGGTGGTGCTCGATTGCCTCCCTGGGAACACCGGGGATATGAGATGGTTGCCAGGCAAACACATCGATATTCGCCCACAGGAAGGCAACGACCGTGCTTTCTTATTTGTCATCGAGGGTGGCGCTCATAGTGAAAGTACCATCAACGCCAACCAGCCCTACCGGGACCTTCTTCACTTGGGGTGCAACGACCTTAGATCTCTTGCTGTTAGAACACTCAGGCACGTCGTCAACGGGTGCCGTGCACTGGGTGGGGGCACGCTTCCCGGACTCTTTGCTGGAGTCCCTACAATCTCTCTTCTTTCCTTTACTTTCCTTGGCGGGAGCTGTCGCTGCCGCTGTCTCTGTCGCGACCGCGTCCCGGTACATCTTGTCCACACAAATGGTTGCATCCTTCTCATCTGATGGGATGGTGATGACTCCCAGTGGCCCAGGCATCTTCAAGGTGTTGTAGGCATAGTGTGATGCTGCCATGAACTTAGCCAGGGCCGGGCGTCCAAGAATCCCATTGTACAGCAGGGGGAGATCAAACACATCAAACACAATCCTCTCAGTCCGGTAGTTCAGGTCTCCCCCAAACGTTACCGGCAACGTGATCTTTTCCTTAGGATGGCTCCTGCCCGGATTAACTCTTTGAAACGTGCTGGTAACCTCTAGCTCTTCTACTCCTATCTGAAGCTTGCTGATCACCGGGGAAATCAGATTCAACCCGGCCCCGCCGTCCACCAGCATCCTTGTGACCTTGATGTTGCGAATAGTTGGGGAGACCAACAATGGCAAACATCCTACCGAAGTGGTACGGCTAGGATGACCCTCCTCGTCAAAGATGATGGGCGTACGGGACCATTTGAGCGCTTCCGGGCCTCTGGCGGGGGTTCCATGGCATTGACTTCTCGCGCCCACTACTTGAGCTGGCGGTGAGAAGTGTGCAGAGATACACCTCCGTCAATGCACATGGCATCCGTGGCCTTCTAAAAGTCCTGCTCACTAGTTTCCTCTTCATCCCCTCCATCACTTTCATCATCACAGGTTTCCTTCTCTCGACCTCTGGCAGGCTTTCCTTGGTTCCGAAAGGGTTTGCCGGGGCGATTTACTTCACCACCTCGGCCCTTACCTCCAGCAACATTCTGACCTTTTTCCTTATCACGCTTCTCATACTCTGTTCTCTGTTTCTTGACAAGCTACTCAACCTGGTAACACTCTTGAAGGTCGTGGCCCTTGGTCCGATGAATCTTGCAGTACGGCCCATCATCTTTCCCAGCTTTCTCGGCAGCAGTGGCTCCCCGACAGTGCACGCTACAGCTTCCTTGGCGGGGCCCTCAACTTTGGCCTTCTTGCCGGTAGTAGGCGTACCTGATACTTCAACAGTCATCACTACCTTATCTCTTCGCTTCTTATTGCGCTTCTTGCTCTTCTTCTAACTGGTTGATTCATCATCATCTTCCGAATCAACATTGGCGCAATCTTCCTCTCCGGGCAACTTCCTTCCCTCCTCCATCCGAACACACTTATCCACCAGTGTGTAAAGCTCCTTAACAGTCTTGGGCAACCGCATGTTCATCTTGGAACGAATATGACAGTTGCGCACATTGGACTGGAAGGCAGCTATTACGGCTGCCGGATGGATGTTTGGGATATTTCTATGAACTTTGCTAAATCTCTGTAAATACTTACGGAGGGTTTCTCCTTCCTTCTACTGGAGAAGTTGCAAATCGCTGGGCCTGCCGGGTTCTTGATGACCGCCAGTAAAGGCGCCAATGAACTCGTGGCATAGGTCAGCCCACGATGAAATGGAGTTCTCCGGTAGGTGCATTAGCCAAGACCTCACATTTGACTTGTGGGCCAATGGGGAGTAGTTGGCAAAAACCTTCTCATCTCTTCCCCCAGCAGCCTGAACAACGATGGTGTAGATGCTCAGGAATTCTGCCGGTTTCAGCCCCCTATCATACATCTCGGGTATCTCTGGCTTGAACGTGTGAACGGACGACCAACGGACTTGCCGCAGCTCTCGTGTAAAGGCAGGGCTGCCAACCTCGAAAGGTAGGCACCCGCCAACACCGAGCGCAGGCTCGTCGACGTCGAGGCCGTCGCACCTGTCGGTCCGGCGTAGGTCGTCGCGGCGTTGCTCGGTGACGACGCACGCATCTCCTCTCGGCCCATCCTTCGGGGCTCGATGTTGGCCTGGACGTACTCAAGGGTCAGAAGAGGCCATCGAGACGTCGTCGGGGTCTTGATTCTGTTGCGCTCGCGCTGCCTGCCGTGGTGGGGACTGCACCCTGGGGATGGCCCCTTCCGTACAGTCAGCAGCATGAGCTATTGCTGTCGCTTGGGGAGGTCATGGCGGGCTAGCTCGCCATGAGCCCCCAGCTTCGACGAAACCGAGCAGGCTTTGGATGGTGGCACACCATTCGTCCATCTTCTCGGCCACTGGCGGAAACCTCAGCAGTAACTGAGCTCGCTCCATGGCCTCCGAAGCTGTACTCGGCATGGACGATGATGAAGTCGATCGTACTGTCGCTCGGCTCCTGACGGTGCCAGCGTCGATAGCAATGCGCCCCCACTGTCGCTGCGGGGCAACCACCTGGATGTGGTGTGGCGAAGGCGCTCATGGGCCAGCGGCTCTGTCGGGCGCAGTGGCTTGGTCGGCCCGTTCCCGGGGGAGGTGCACGCGCTGCAACTGCACCGGTGGTGGGGGCGGCCGGAGGGCGGCGGTTCGCCCCGGTCCGAGCGCTGTTGCTGTGGCCGTGCCCGTCGGGCGTGGAAACTGGCGCAGATGGAGTGACCCCCTCACCCGCACCTTGGGGAGCATGGCCATTGGGGTGTTTCTGATGCTTCTCTCCTCTGGTGCCTACTGCTCCTGCGTCGGCTACGGGGGAAGTGGTGACGGCGCCTCCTGCTCCGACCACTCCCCCAACAGCATCCGTGTCCTCGTGCGCCTCTGCACCCCCCGCAGCGTTAGAGGCCGCGGGCAGCGGAGCCTTCGAGGTGGATGGGTGAGCTGGAGGACCGGGTTTCTTTTAGGCGCCATGGTTGATGGCGTCGTCGAAGATGAAGATGGTGATGAAGTCGACGTGCTGCATGTAGGAGATCTGGCCTAGAGGCAATAATAAATGATATTATTTATCTCCAAGTTCATAATTATGTTTACGTTCCATGCTATAACTGCTATGGTTCTCGAGTCTGCAATAACACGAGGCTCGGAGGAAGACTCATATCCACGTGTGCAATAATAAATGGTAAGAAGTATTCTTAGTCTGGCCTCTAAGACTAGCTCAAGTGTTGAATGATGGTTCTGTTTTCCTGATCATGGGCATGTCAATGCCAGCAACTTTGAGGGCACAATGTTAAGAGAACATTTGTGTTGAATCGACCCGGATTGCTGTTTTGCTATGAGATACATTCGTCACAAGTTAATGGTTTATAACACAGAGATAGTTAATGTTTGCATAATTCCTTAGACCATGAGAGTATCAAGTTTCTTCATGCTTGCTTCATGAACTTTGGGGTTTGTTAAACGTCATCCGTAACTGGATGGCTATTACGGCGGCTTACGGGTTCATGGGAAAGTATGTTAAGTAACTTGATAGCTCGAGATTGGGATTTGCTCCTCCGACGATGGAGAGATATACTCGGGCTCTCTCGGTGTTACGGTGTCCATCATCGTCTGCCCAGACACTTTGTGATTTGATCACGGGGATGCCGGAATACGAAACGAGAAAAGAGAACAAAACCGGTAACGAGGTAACTAGCATAGTGGACAAGTTGTTGATCCATGGGAATGCCAACATGTCTCAACTCGGGTATTTGTAACATATCACGAAGGAACAGGAATAGCACACGGCAACAAGAGGTTCACTCGAATATTTATTCGTGTGGGTATAGGGGTCAATATGGGTGTCCACGGCTCCGATGTTGATCATTGATCGGAAGGGGTTCCGGGTCATGTCTATACTTCACTGAACCTATAGGGTCACATGCTTAAGGGTCATCTATCTGCTGAATACTAGACAGGGAGTCTGAGAGAAAATCACCGAAAAAGTTTCGGACACCGAAAAGTTTCGGACAGCGGAATCGTACCGCAGAGAGAGGTCATCGGATAAGTTTCGATGATACCGAAAAATTGTTTCGGGATACACCATTATGTCAAATTTGTTTCGGCACATGCCTGATAATTCTTGGAGGATGCCAGAATCATTCGCGAAGCTTTTTGGAATTTTCTGAGATAAAAACCGGAAATGTTCTGGAGCTGCCGGAGCCACTTCAGATGCGTTTCGCAGATGAAAATCACTAAAACCGGAATTGTTTCGGAACACATTGAAAATCATTTTAGTGGGTACTGGAAATGTTCTTAGACCACATAAATATTTTCAGTTTGATCAGACGCTGAAAAATGTCGTCGTGAATAGTGAAAATCAGCTTTATGGTTACTTTATGGAAAGCCAGCTTTTGGGGCTTTGCTCCAAAAGATCTTGGGGATGACATGGATGGATAGGAGCCATTTTTTGGGCCCCTCATGGGGGTGTGGCCGGCCACATGGGGTATCCCCCCTTGGGGACCCTCTTGTTCATTGGTTTCACTCCTAGGTCCTTGTGGAAGGACTTCATTCATGTGCATTTTGGGTTTTTTGTGAAAGTACCCTACCCCCTTGGGATTTCCTATAAATAGAGGTGGAGGGGCAGCCCTCCACACTCATCCCTTGCTCTCATACACATGCCATGCATTATCTGGCTTCTTCTCTCCCTCCCATGAAAAGTGTTTTGTAGAGCCGTAAGGCTGTCTGGGTTCCGGCAGGAACTGGTTCTGGACGGCGAAGCCCTGCCGGATGGATGACACCGTATGTGTGCAACTCTGTAGAGAGATCGTAGTTTTCATCTTAGTTCATGAGTGCCTCCCGAAGGGCTGTCCGTGTGACCGTCCGAGTTTCGAAGGTCCTCCCGAAGGGCTGTCCGAGTGACCATTCGAGTTTCGAAGGTCCTCCCGAAGGGCTGTCCGCGACACAGTTCGGGGGCTGTTCGACCGCCTCCCGAAGGGCTGTCTGAGGAACAGATGAGGGTATACATCCTCGCGGTTGGGAGGTTGTAAATCCTAGCTCCGGGGATCTGCACCGCCGATCGTCATCGACTCTACTTCCCGCTGCGCTACGAGTCGGTAACGAAAAAGATCAAACCATGTATGCAGTCTCCATAGTGGTCCTGGGCTGGTGCGTAGGTCGGAAATTTTATTGTTTTCTGCTGCGTTACCCTACAGTGGCATCATGAGCCGTGCTATGCGTAGATGCAGGTTGCAATCTTGAATACATCGAGATGTATGGGTATTGCATAATATAATTAGGTAGTAGATGAGATCTATTGCTGAAAATTATTTATGCGGGTGACATATGAAATCTGTTACACGACGTTCTTGTTGCTTCCCTAGAATTTGTGTTTGCTCAATCTCGAGATAGCATGGTGGAATTTGACAAAGTTCTGGCAATCTGTGATCCTGATTGATCATGGAAGTGCTATCAGTTCTTTGGGTTCTGCCGTAGTCAAAAGAAAGATGAAATTCGCAGACGACAGGGCAATGGAGATATGATTTGCACGGGGGTCATGCGTATGACGAAGTTTAGTATGGGGTTCGAGATTTTATTGTCTCGTGCTTCATGCACCCTGCAAAGTTAATCTAGCGACATGAACTATCATACTTGATGATGAACGTTGGTCGCTGCGGTTTAAGTCAAAACCTTAGAAGCCACGTAATTTTTTTTTTGCATAAACCACTTAGAGGCATCTAACTTGGTTTTGCAAGATGTGCATGTGATGTGGTATAGCAATGCTCATATTCAATTTGATTATGTATGAGATGACTATATGATGTAATTAACATGACCTGTGTGCCATGATTCGGCATGATGGTTGGAGCCATATGATTGTCACTTTAATGACCTGTGTGTCAACCTTAAGTAATGCACTTATTTTATTAGCTATAGAGATAGCAATATTATCTGGTGCATCGACAAGGTGGTGGCAATCTTCGTGAAGGTGAACACCAACGCGAATGCCGAAGACGAAGGAATGAAAGACTTCTCCATCATAAAGGGCTATACCATATCATGCTATTATGAAATTACCTGAGATGTTAATCCCTTTGATGCACCCTTTTTGATTGCGTGGTAGTCGCTTTTTATTAGGACGATATCTCACTAAAATATCAAGTAGTTAGTGTTCTCCCAAGTGTAGCACCATCACGGCACCTATCTTTTCGGGGTGCGCCATGGATCCATGGGTACGAACGATTAGAGAAGTGTGAGGCGGGTGAGGTCAGACCTCGCAGCAAGATCACTTGGTTGTCTTGACGTTCATGGCAGGATCGTCCTGAGCTCGGAACACACACATCGAAAGATGAGCAAGAGTCACATAGAGATGTGATCGGCAAGTTGGCCTACCAATTAAAATTCCCGTTATGAGATGATGATTCTATGGCGATGAATTGAAATCTGGATCTTGTATCACTCAAAATTAATTATGAGAGATATTGATTTGAGTGGGAGCGCACTATTGAATTAACATGTTTAATTCTCAGTGCAATTAATTATGAACACTGTCTAAGTGTTTCTTGCAAAATAGTTGTAGAATAATGGCTCGCGATTCCACTTTCCCTGTTAAAATTGAATAGCTGTTAAATATCTGGTTAAAACTTTACGATTGGTAACGTAATATGAGGATTGTCCTCAAAAGTGCCGAGAAGGATTTTGTCCTATTGCATGCTTTCTGTATCCTCCGCTAATGCTATGGATCATGTGACTCTCATCCTTCGATCCAAAAGCTAGAATTCTATTACGGTCAAGTGGAATATGTTTGCTTCCATGAAACCCAAACTTCGAAAGTTGGGATAGTTATATGATATTCATGGAACTAAAAATTGTTTTCAGATACAAACAAAGCAATCTTTGTTTGCAAGTATTAGTAAAAGTGTTTACTATGCATTTGACTATTGGGAAAGGGATCCAGAAGAACGCCTGTCATATAATGAAAGGTGAATAAAACAACAACCTAAAGAGAAAGGAAGTGTCCAAAGGGTGTTAGTATGACTTACACACCTAGGAAGTCCGGGGCTAACGCCCACTCTTAAGTTGGGTGCTTCTTTTGTGAGTGGGAGAAATACTAAAAGTTAAACTGTTAGAAGTATAAAGGCAGAAAGAAAGATGACTGGAATATCCAGCTCATGTATGACTGTCATACAAGTTTTTAATGTATAGTAGGCTGATCAAAGATATAGTTCTTGGAAATTATGGTTAAACATGTTAATCACTAATTCTTGGGTATTGTGAGTTAATCACAAAGACACCCGCTCGATTGCATTCAATTGCGAATCATTGTAAGAGCTACTATGGCCTAAAAAGACTAGCTAGAAATGAGGTTAAGGTATACACAGGGAACATAGTAAATGTTACTATACCTTCCATCGGTGTATTGCCGTCTGTATTTATTTTCATAATTCATTTAGAGTTTTACAAACTCTAGCCCATTGCATAAGGTATCTTGCAAGAAGGTTGTTCATAAGAGAACTTTTTATGTTCAATGTTATGAATAACACAAGGGCCATACTTTCATTATGAATGAGATGTATGTTATGAACATTGATAATAATACAATACCTCTGGGTTTACTTTCATAATTCATTTTAGAGTTTCATACACTCTAGCCCATTGCACAATGTTTGTTGCAAAAGAGTTGTTCATAAAAACAACAATTGTTGTTAAGTATTATGAATAACATGAACGGCCATGTTTCCATCCAAGATGGAATGTATGTTATGAATATTGATGGTAATATGATACATCCATAACACTGATGCTAAATGTCGCAAGACTAAAAGAATACCACACAAGTGTGGCACTACATTTGGTCACATTGGAGAAACCCGCATGGAAAATTCCATTATGATGGATTTTCAAGTCTTTTGATTTTGAATCATCTGACACTTGCAACTTTCCTCCGAAAAGTGAAGTGACTAAAATACCGTTCACAGGCCATAAGGAACAAACAACAAACTTATTAGTGATCATACATTTGATGTGTGTAGTCCGATAAGTGTTGCAAGTAGTGGATTTATATATCTTCAAAAATGACTCAAGTAGATATATGGATATTTTCTTGATGAGACGTAAGTCTGGATCTTTTGAAATCATTCGAAAGGTTTTCAAAAATGAAGTAGAAGTTATTGTAACAAGAAAATTATGTTTCTGCAATTTGATTGCACAAAGGAATATTTGAGTTACATGTTTAGCGAATGTCTGATGAGTTGTGAAAGGGGTTTCATAACTTGCACCTCCCGGAACACCACTGCAAGTGGAAAGTCCGTGGAGATGTAATCAAACCATTTATGACATGGTAAGGTCAAAGATGACATAAATAAATTTGCCATTATCCCTTTTAAAGTGATGCTTTAGAGACTGCGGCTTTTACACTGAAAAGAGCTACATCGGGTCTGTTAAAATGAAGCCATGGTATGGTATGCCCAACCATGTTATATCTTTTCTTAACATTTGGAATATAGGGCTTGTGTAAAAGGTTACAAACCTATTCCAAATCAGACAAGTGCTACTTTGTAGGTTATACCAAATTGTTGGGTATTCCTCCCTCACTATACCGAGGCAAATAGTTTTGCCGCGAAACGGTGTGCTTTTAAAGAGAATGGTTCTTTCAAAAGGTGAGTGGGAGAATAGTGCAACTCGAGGAGATAAACAGTATCTACGTCATCAGATCAAAGGAAAGAGACCTTGGAAGTAATTCCAGAGTTTCCTACTGCGACTGATACGGAAGTCTCTACAATAAAACGTATGAACTTCGGTCGAACTTGCAGCTGAACCACGTAGGCAAGGCTCGTGCAAACCTCTCAGGTGCGCAAACGAGATATTGTTGTTAGACAACATTATACCTACGATACACAAGGAAGCCTTGATGGGCCCTAACTCCGGAATTGGCTAAATGCCAATACAACCCGAGTTAGTTTCCATATAAGTGATTCAAGATTAAAACCTTGATACACCTTTCGAAAGACTTAGAGTCTAACAAATATTTAGGGAACTTAAAACTGATACGGATAAAAATGTTTTATCCATAAAGCTTGACTTGTTGAAATAACAAGTTCAAGAGTTGACTACGATGAGGTTGTTTTCATCGTAGCGATGCTTAAAGTCGGTTCGAGTTGAACTAGCAATTAATACATATTTCAATCATGAGATATGAAACATGGATGACAATAGGATTTCCATCTGATGGAAATGAAACCAAGGACTTGCATGTGTTACAGTCCAAGGCATTTTGTCTATCCAGAGGATGCTAGTAAGGGTGCAAACTTCAGAGTTCCAGCGATGGACAGAAGAGAGCAAAATGGAGTTGGAATCTTCGTGCTTTGATGAAATGGTCAAAGGTGTTTGACTTCATCAATGGGTAACGAAGATGCTTGTAATTCAAAGAAGTAAGTGGGAGCATCATAATATTTCTAAAAACCTTGTGTGCTTGACACATTGTTAATTGGAAATAAATTTCTTGATACGAATTAGGACTTCATTTGAAAATTGTTTTTTGATGAAGTGCTTAGGCTAAATAGCCTCAATATTAGGCATAATGATCTATGGAGATAGATTTACCTAATAGGGCTAAGCAATGAATACATATTGACAAGGTGCTAAAACCTTTTAGCATTTAAAACCGCCAGGGAGTGATTCTTGCCGGAGTCACATGGAAGAGTTTTTTGCAAGACTCGGTGTCCCAAAACACTGATGAGCAAAATACATGATGCAGATTCCAAACACTTTTGTGTTTGGATTAATCATGTATTCCTTGGTATGTAAAACAACCAGATATGTCCGATACTCCCATGGTGTTGCGAGTATGGATACCAAAGTGATCAAATTACTGATCATGGGACAACAGTGAAAGATGTCACAGAGTACTAGAGTAAGTACTGATGACATGGTTTTCTCGCAAGTAGAGATCATGAAGAGTTCGTTGTAAAATGTTACATCGATACAGTCTTCATCTTTTCTCCATGCGATTTTCGATTTAAATTAAGGGTTTTGTGTAACACACAATGTGGTGGCACAGTTAGTTGGAACTTGTTCAAACTAGTTACTGTGGTGAATTCTATAACAAGGGCTAAGTATGTTGACGCTTTAGAAGCGACAAAGAAGATGTTGAATCATATAGTTCATTCATGAACTTAGTATGGTTCCAAGATGGCTTCTGACAATGGGACACTACTGCAGGTAGTTGCTCCATAACTCAGTCTGAGGAATCCAGGTTCGACCTGTGATTCACATACATACAAAGCCAAGTCCACACAAAATATGAATTTTGTGAAAACGTGAAAACGCGAGGACATGCAAAGATACACACGGAGCTGAAGTCGTCAGATCCGTTGGACATCAGGCTATACCACAAGCGAAGCATATTTACACCGGTGTGCCACAGGTGTGAAGTGCATTAGCATTAACTAGATTATTGACTCTAGTGAAAGTGGGAGTCTGTAGGAGATATGCCCTAGAGGCAATAATAAATGATATTATTTATCTCCAAGTTCATAATTATGTTTATGTTCCATTCTATAACTGCTATGGTTCTCGAGTCTGCAATAACACGAGGCTCGGAGGAAG
The DNA here is from genome assembly GCF_018294505.1 of Triticum aestivum. Lineage (NCBI taxonomy): Eukaryota > Viridiplantae > Streptophyta > Magnoliopsida > Poales > Poaceae > Triticum > Triticum aestivum. The sequence goes on along the minus strand of NC_057808.1, from coordinate 62,992,785 downwards.
ACTCATATGCACGTGTGGAATAATAAACGGTAAGAAGTATTCTTAGTCTGGCCTCTAAGACTAGCTCAAGTGTTGCATGATGGTTATGTTTTCCTGATCATGGGCATGTCAATGCCAGCAACTTTGAGGGCACAATGTTAACAGAACATTTGTGTTGAATCGACCCGGATTGATGTTATGCTATGAGATACATTCGTCACAAGTTAATGGTTTATAACATAGAGATAGTTAATGTTTGCATAATTCCTTAGACCATGAGAGTATCGAGTTTCTTCATGCTTGCTTCATGAACTTTGGGGTTTGTTAAACGTCATCCGTAACTGGATGGCTATTACGGCGGCTTACGGGTTCATGGGAAAGTATGTTAAGTAACTTGATAGCTCGAGATTGGGATTTGCTCCTCCGACGATGGAGAGATATACTCGGGCTCTCTCGGTGTTATGGTGTCCATCATCGTCTGCCCAGACACTTTGTGATTTGATCACGGGGATGCCGGAACACGAAACGAGAAAAGAGAACAAAACCGGTAACGAGGTAACTAGCATAGTGGACAAGTTGTTGATCCATGGGAATGCCAACATGTCTCAACTCGGGTATTTGTAACCTATCGCGAAGCAACAGGAATAGCACATGGCAACAAGAGGTTCACTCGAATATTTATTCGTGTGGGTATAGGGGTCAATATGGGTGTCCACGGCTCCGATGCTGATCATTGATCGGAAGGGGTTCCGGGTCATGTGTATACTTCACCGAACCTATAGGGTCACACGCTTAAGGGTCATATATCTGCTGAATACTAGACAGGGAGTCTGAGAGAAAATCACCGAAAAAGTTTCGGACACCGAAAAGTTTCGGACAGCGGAATCGTACCGCAGAGAGAGGTCATCGGATAAGTTTCGATGATACCGAAAATTTGTTTCAGGATACACCATTAAGTCAAATTGGTTTCGGCACATGCCTGATAATTCTTGGAGGATGCCAGAATCATTCTGGAAGCTTTTTGGAATTTTCTGAGATAAAAACCGGAAATGTTCCGGAGCTGCCGGAGCCACTTCAGATGCGTTTCACAGATGAAAATCACTAAAACCGGAATTTTTTCGGAACATGTTGAGAATCATTTTAGTGGGTAGTGGAAATGTTCTTAGCCCACATAAATATTTTCAGTTCGATCAGACGCTGAAAAATGTCGTCGTGGTGAAAATCAGCTTTATGGTTACTTTATGGAAAGCCACCTTTTGGGGCTTTGCTCCAAAAGATCTTGGGGATGACATGGATGGATAGGAGCCATTTTTTGGGCCCCTCATGGGGGTGTGGCCGGCCACATGGGGTATCCCCCCTTGGGGACCCTCTTGTTCATTGGTTTCACTCCTAGGTCCTTGTGGAAGGACTTCATTCATGTGCATTTTGGGGCAGCCCTCCACACTCATCCCTTGCTCTCATATACATGCCATGCATTATATGGCTTCTTCTCTCCCTCCCACGAAAAGAGTTTCGTAGAGCCGTAAGGCTGTCTGGGTTCCGGCAGGAACTAGTTCTGGATGGCGAAGCCCTGCCGGATAGATGACACCGTATGTGTGCAACTCTGTAGAGAGATCATAGTTTCGGTCTTAGTTCATGAGTGCCTCCTGAAGGGCTGTCCGTGTGACCGTACGAGTTTCGAAGGTCCTCCCGAAGGGCTGTCCAAGTGACCATTCGAGTTTCGAAGGTCCTCCCGAAGGGCTTTCCGCGACACAGTCCGGGGGGCTGTTCGACCGCCTCCCGAAGGGCTGTCTGAGGAGCAGATGAGGGTATACATCCTCGTGGTTGGGAGGTTGTAAATCCTAGCTGCGGGGATCTGCACCACCGATCGTCATCGACTCTACTTCCCGCTGCGCTACGAGTCGGTAACAAAAAAGATCAAACCATGTATGCAGTCTCCATAGTGGTCCTGGGCTGGTGTGTAGGTCGGAATTTTTTTTCTTTTCTGCTGCGTTACCCTACACTGCACACGCCTTCAGGTTCGTGCAAGGGAGCCCCCTACCTGGTGCACCAAAGATGTCGCGGGAAACCACGGGCACCTATAGGACAAGGAGGCCCCTTGTTGGTTCGGCAGGGGGGCGATGCATTGCACAAAGAGCAGACGAGCATGGGGCAGCATGGCAGAGATCACACATGCAATTTTACCCAGGTTCGGGCCACCATGAGGCGTAAAACCCTACTCCTGCTTTGGTGGATTGATGGTAGAAAGGTGGTGGCGGAGCGTAGTACACTTGCCCGGCAGGGGTTGCCTTGAGGCAGCAGCGACTACGCGCGTATGGGGGCGTGAGTTATCCAACCTTCTAACCCTTTCTATGGTTTCCATGGGCCTCCTTTTATAGATCAAGGGGTTACCACAGTGGCAAAGTTGTCATTATGCACTGATAAGATAGCAAACACTGCTGTCATACATAACTCTGCGGGCTGACAGGGGGCATTAAATGCTCCGCTCAATGTCACATCGTTGGTTGTCCGGCAAGGCTTGTCGGGCTATCTTGCCAGCTCCGCGCCTATTCGCTTGACGCGTCGCAGGACGGGTGTCACTTGTGGGTTTCTCCTGTAGAAAATGGCTGCCATGTGGCGAATGGCTGCCACTTAATCACTTTGCGGCTTGACGCCGCACTGATCGACGACGTGGGTCGTGGTAGAGTGGTTGGTGAGGTGGTTCTGCCTCCTTGAGCCCCGGCAGGCCCTACCAGGGCGCTTTGGTTGTCTGTTTCTGGGGGTGGCCTTGCCCCTTGCCGGGCTCGCCTGCCCGGCAAGGGAGGCTTTTCTCTTGATGATATCCTGCTTCTCTGGTTTCATCTTGGTCCATCCGATCTGCATGTTGGTCCTTCGAATCTTTGGGGTTCTTGCACTCTGGTTTGGGCTGGTGCTTCAATCTTATTATCGCGCCTGTGCACAGTCTAGGCAACAGACCCGGGGTTTGTTGCACCGACAATGATGCTTATGATGAAACTACTTCTCTGATTGATAATACTGTGCCACTTGGTGAATTTCTTGATGAATAACTTGCTAGGGTTAGAGAGAATGAAATTACTGAAACTGATGATAATATTGAAACTGAAGATTATGATTCTCCCCCAAGATATTAATTGCATGTTGTACCTGAGGTTTATGTTATGGATGAATAACCTGCTAGAGACTTCTTTGCTTGCAATGATTGAGAGGATCTTAAGAAACTGTTAGCTAAGCTGAAAGAAAAATCCTTGAATGCTAGAATGAAATATGATCCCAATTTTGCTACTTCACCTATCTTTGTTACTGATAAGGATTATGAATTCTCTGTCGACCCGGAGTTAATTACTTTGGTTGAATCTGATCCTTTCTATGGTTATGAATCTGAAACTGTTGTGGCACATCTTACTAAATTGAATGATATAGCCACCCTATTTGCTCATGAGGAAAAAAAAATCTCTATTACTATATTCTCAAATTGTTTCCTTTCTCATTAAAGGGTGATGCTAAGTTATTGTTTAATTCTCTTGCTCCTAGTTGTGTGCGTAGTCCCAAGTATATGATTTACTACTTCTCTGCAAAATATTTCCCCGCTCATAAGAAACAAGCTGCTTTAAGGGAAATATTTAATTTTGTGCAAATTGAAGAAGAGAGTCTCCCACAAGCTTGGGGGAGGCTTCTCCAATTACTTAATGCTTTGCCTAATCATCCTCTCAAGAAAAATGAAATACTTGATATCTTTTATAATGGACTAACCGATGCTTCCAGAGACCACCTGGATAGTTTTGCTGGTTGTGTTTTCAGGGAAAGAACTTTTGAGCAAGCTGAATTGTTATTGAATAATATATTGAGTAATGATCATGATTGGACACTTCCTGAACCAACTCCTAGGCCAACTCTGAAGAAAAGGGGTATTCTATTTCTTAGTCCAGAAGATATGCAAGAGGCAAAGAAATCTATGAAAGAAAAAGGTATTAAAGCTGAAGATGTTAAGAATCTACCACCTATTGAAGAAATACATGGTCTTGATAACCCGACACAGGTAGTAGAGGTAAAATCTATCCATAGATTTGATGAAGGTGATATTCCTCATAATAAGTCTGCTAGTCAATGCTTGGATGAGTTTGATAATTTTATTGTTAAACAAGAAAACTTCAATGCTTATGGTAGTAGACAATTGAAATCTAATGCTTACATGCTTGACCACTTGGGTGATTATATGAGTAGAACCGTTAATGATCTTAAGCTTATTCGTAAACATGCTTCCATGGTTACAACTCAAGGAGAACAAGTACTTAAGGTACATGATGATTTGCTTAATGAGTTGAATAGTAAGAACAATGATAATGCTGTTAGGGTTATGACTAGAGGTGGTGAACACTAGTGCAGAACCGGGCTATAGCACCGGTTCGTTAGGCCCTTTGGTGTCGGTTCTGTAACCGGCACTAAAGTGTGGGGACTAAAGCCCCCCCCCCCTTTAGTGTCAGTTCAGCAGGAACCGCCACTAAAGGGCCACCACGTAGCACGAGCCAGCGCTGGGGGTGGGGAGACCTTTAGTACCACTTGGTAACACCAACCGGTACTAAAGTTTTTTTTTGAATTTCTTGGACATTTTTTTATTTATTTTTCTGATTTTCAATTTTCTGAATTATTTGACGATTTAGTCTCTAATCAACCCTCATAACTGCTCGAGTGTGGATCACTCATTCCAAATCGTCTAACTTCCCGGCCGGTCACCCATCCTCTCACTACTCAAGCCTGAGCACGCTTAACTTTCGAGTTCTATTCCACCTAGTTTCCAAGTCTGCACTTGTTCTTTTCCTGACAATAGTAAGCTGTCAATCCTATTAACCCTCAGGAGTTTAGCTTGAGGATGAAGTCCCACGTTTCACCATTTGAGTTTGAAACTATTATTCTAAAAACAATAATTATTTAGTAACACTAATATTTCTTGAATAAGTAGTTTGACCGCAGTTTGACCAGATTTGACCAAAATTCAAAACATTGAAATAATTATATAGTAACACTAATATTCTTGAATAATTATTTAGTAACACTAATATTTCTTGAATAAGTAGTTTGACCATAGTTTGACCAAAATTCAAAAAAACTGAAATTTGAGCATAACTTTTTTTCCTTTTAGAATTTGAGGATTCTAAAAATTCGCAAAACGACCTACTTTTACTTTAGAATCGTGCTGAACATTTTGATATATTATACTTTTTTCCGACATCGTATGCACAAGATATAGTCATTTTACTTTTTCATCACACTTTTTTGCAAAACATGTCCAAATTTAAGTTTTTAAATTTTTCTCACTAGTAGATGTAGTAACATAACTACATCTCGAAGGATTTTAATTTTTGAAGTTTTTATCATTTTCTTTTGTTTTTTTCAAAACTGAAATGGCGATAGACGAGGGGGTGGTAGAGTTTGAAAATTTCCCTTTAGTCCCAGTTTGTGTCTCCAACCGGTACTAATGGGGCTCGTGGGGCCCCGGCCTGACGCCAGCCTGCCACCACCCCTTTAGTACCGGTTCGTGGCATGAACCGGTACTAAAGGTTCAACACGAACCAGGACTAATGCATAGCCTTTCGAACCGAGACTAATGGTACCATTAGTACCGGGCCAAAATCGAACCGGGACTAATGTGTCTCACGTAAGGTCCTTTTTCTACTAGTGGAAATGACCCAGGAACCTTTGTATCCTGAGGGTCATCCTAAGAGAGTTGAGCAAGATTCTCAGAGAATTAATACTGATGCACCTAGTCCTAGTAATAAAAAGAAGAAGAAAACTGATAGGACTTTGCATGCTAGTGAACCTACTATAGACATACCTGAGAATCCCAATGATATTTCTATTTCTGATGCTAAAGACACAATCTGGTGATGAACATGAACCTAGTGATAATGTTAATAATGATGTTCATGTTGATGCTCAACCTAGTAATGATAATGATGTAGAGATTGAACCTGTTGTTGATCTTGATAACCCACAATCGAAGAATCAACATTACGAAAAGAGAGATTTCATTGCTAGGAAACATGGTAAAGAAAGAGAACCATGGGTTCAGAAACCCATGCCCTCTCCTCCTAAGCCATCCAAGAAAAAGAATGATGAGGATTTTGAGCGCTTTGCTGAAATGATTAGACCTATCTTTTTGCGTATGTGTTTGACTGATATGCTTAAAATGCCTCCTTATGCTAAGTACATGAAGGATATTGTTACAAATAAAAGAAAGATACTGGAAGCTGAAATTTCCACCATGCTTACTAATTATACTTTTAAGGGATAATTAGATTCATGCCCCTAGTTGAGTCCCACTCGGCTGTTTTACCCCTAATTTCCAAAAGTCATAGGTTTTGTCCAAGTCACTTCGCTCATCTTATGCTTTTGCCCTTTGTCTGTTTGGCTGTGAGTTTGAAAACTTCATAACTAATTCATTCTAAATCAGAAAAATACAAATAAGATACCAAAATGTTCAAAAAAAACATCACCTATATGTCAGTGTCATTTTCATTCATGAAAAAATGTTTGAAAGTACCCATCCGAGTTTTAGCTCTTATGATACCACCATCAATAGTAAAATCGAAAAAATTCAAAAAATTCAAAAAAGAAATTCGTGGCAATGAATGACAAATGTTTTAAGTGCTTTCCAAGTTTCATCGGGGAATGACATTCGTGGATGTCGTGGCAAAAAAACAATCAGCACTCCAAAATAGATTATTATTTTGCTACGACTTCCACGAATGTCGTTCCCTGATGAAACTTGGCAAGCACTTAAAACAGTTGTCATTCTTTGCCACCAATATTATTTTGAATTTTTAGATTTTTTTAGATTTTTACTGTTCATGGTGGTATCATAAGAGCTAAAACTCAGATGGGCACTTTCCAACACTTCTGTCATCAATGCAAATGACAGTGACATATAGGTGAAGTTTTTCCGAACATTTTGGTATCTTATTAGGAAAATTGCCCGTGCGTTGCAACGGGAGAAAAAAGAGAACAGACCCATGCCCCGTGCTTTTCTATTGACTAAACAACAATTGTGATAAATCAAGTGGAAGACAACGATGCAACTAAATGAACCAAATGGATAATTAAGTGTATAGGGTCGATGGATCAATATAATTCTTTTTGGATGTTAGTTCGGAACGTGTGACGTGAATCCAATCAATTAATCGGATGAACAACTTTATATTTAGATCACCATACTGATAATAAAAGTATCATAGACGTAGTGTTTATTTTGAGTTACTGACACCAGACAATAAAAATGTGGTATACTCCCTCTGACGTCCAGGCATGCATGCTTCTGTCGTGTGTGCTAATCGTGAAGTCCTTGTCGTATAGATGTTCTAACTTTTTATTCTGTTACGATGTATGCATGATTCTCCATCGCAATTGAATCATTGCTTAGTCTGTTGTGCCTCAATTCCTTCATGGGGTTTTTCTATAACGTAGGAATCCGTTGTTGATTAAAAAAGAAATAGATTAGATTCTGCATCATAAATAGAGCATACATATCTACTCATAAATTAATCTCATTAGCCTGCAGATAAGCGTCAAATATGTGTTGTTTGTATAGTAGTCCCTCTGTTTTTATTTACTTCGCATATTAGCTTTGGTCAAAGTCAAGCTTCGTAAAGTTTGAGAAAAGTGTATAGACAAAAATATTAACATATACGATAACAAATATATAACATTAAAGCTTCTGTAATTACCATTGTTTAAGAAAGTAAGCTAGTGCACTAAAGTAGGTTACTTTTGTTTACTATATTCTTTAGTTTAAATAATATTGTTGTACTATGGTATCCCTAAATATAGTTTCAAGTAAGCATGAGTGAGTTAATTAATGACGGTGCATGTGTTGCTAGTGTCATGTTTCTCATGGATACAATTTAGGAACCAGAAAAATGTTACGGCATTGTAGATCATATCGTCGATGTCTAGTGAAAAAAGCATAACACATCGATAGATTAATTATTGTACTACCATCAGACAACAATTTTTTATGCATGCAACATTTTCAAAGTAATTTTACCTGAATGGAATTGTTGGGTTTCCTCCGTAGCTAGTCAGTATGAGTTCGTGATGAACATAAATAGAGTGAAATTCAACCTTAATAAAAGGCAATGTGTGCATACTGCATAGTTCGGAGAACATGCAATGTGTGTGTAGTTCGGAGAACAAAGACATGCATACTACTCCCTCCGTTCCTAAATATAAGTCTTTGTAGAGATTCCACTATAAACTACATACAAATGTATATAGATGCATTTTAAGTGTGGATTCATTTATTTTGCTCCGTATGTAGTCCATCTAGTGAAATCTCTACAAAGACTTACATTTAGGAACAGAGGAAGTAATAGGTCCGCGTGATGGACTCAGATATTTTAATTAGAGGGTGAAGGATTCAAAGTATTAATCTCGTAAGAAAAGTCCAAACTATTCAAAACAGGAACTGTGAACAGCACGCTAGTCTAAAAAAGCTAGCCACACACGTTGGCTGGTCTAGAAGAAACCAGGAGCAGCGTCGCTAGCGTATGGAGCTAAACTTTTTTAAATAATAGATTTTTTTATTAATTTTCAAATAATACGCCGTTTTGATATTTTTCACAAATAATATGGCATCATCTTCCTAGAAGACGATTGGACCTAATCATCTTCCTGTTGGACGATTCGGGTCCAGTCGTCTACCAGCAAGCCGACTGGGCAATCGTCTATAGGGTTGGCCACCAGTCGTCTTGCAGGAAGATGATAAGTTGCAGTCGTCTTGCAGGAAGATTATTAGTTGCAATCGTCCCGAAGAAAGATTATTACAACTAATCATCCAGAAGAAAGATAATTAGTTCCAGTCGTCCACCAGGAAAATGATTAGTTCCAACCGCATACATAGCTAGCATATGTACGTCCCTTGCGTACATAGATAGATATAGTGATAGACAAGCATCAGCCACGTCGTCCGGCACGTCGTGGAGGTGGTGTAGGCGGCGTCGGCCACAGATACCTGTGGGGTGCCCGAACGTTACGGGGAGGAAGCTCAGACCATGCCTGGTCATGCTGTGTTTCCTGTGTGGGAGGTGGTGCAGGAGTCGTATATATGTCCATCCACTCGTTGTGCTGCGACAAGAAATCATGTCTGTTATGCCCACCTTCATGGTCACTATCCCACCCGGATCCGGACATAGACGCGTCATGTCCATACGACTGATATCCGTAGGACCCTGTTGGATGGACGAACATAAGTAATGATGAAATACATAGGCTCAATTGATATTCACAAGAATAAATATGAAGAAACATACCTATAGGCGGAGGCCGTGGCCGAAACACGTAGGCAGACGTGGGATCCGGCTGGTGCTGCCACGCCGAACTACTGTCCTGGTCAGGAGGTGGTGGCCTGGCCGTCCACTGCTCTGCTAGACGTGGACGCGGATCATGTCGGTGATGCGTGGGTTCGAGCTGACCAGTCGAGTGACGCGGCGGCTGCTGGTGCGTGGAGTGGCGGGGGGGATGCTGGTGAAGTACGTCCGAAGTGCGTGTGCACGTAATAGCTCGATACACAGATCGTACTTTCTCCTCAATGCGCGACATCCAGGTCTGGACCTAAGCCCGAGGAAGCATTAGAGGTGCAGACGACAGTGAACGCTGAAAGGTGGACACCTCCTTGCCAAGTCCGCGAGTCAACTCAGCCTGAAATTGTGAGGACGATTATTACGTGCGCACGGCAAAGTATGTATGGACTACTTGCATTATATGAATAGAATATATCTTACCGCTTGCTGCCTAGAGCCCGAAGTATCATAGCTCGGGTACATATCCGCCGTATTAGGGGCAGGTATCTCATCTAGGTGGTTGTGATGAATGATGCATAACCGTGTTCCGGTCATGTACCGCTGCAGATAGAGATTGAATTCGTCCATATCAAAGTTGTGATTCTCGTGCTAGAGATGTGTGCTCGCAGTCTCCCATTGTGTAACGTACGGCTGAACCCTATCTAGCCACTCAGTATCAGTCCTGTTGATCCCCTTCTTTGTGAACCTAAAATTTTGGTGTTCGTTGAACAATTAACTAACAACTTAACTATCGACAATTTTGAAGGACAGTGCAATATTAATAACTAGACAGTACCTGTGGATGTCTCTGTGCAGCGACGCCTCTATAAGGGGAGGTGTCTCCAATTGCAGAAGACCAAATTGCCTCATAACCCTCTGTTGGGCCATCTCCTCAACGAAGACATCGAAGATGATCTTCGATTTTGTCATCCAATAATCGGCATCTCTTGTGCACAGCACGAACAAACCACCGGGGTATCTTGCATCTATGGCTTCTTGCGTGTACGGCTGCCAGATCACCCCAGTGTACGCATCAAACTGCTCGTTTAATGCCGTGTAAGCTCGTCTGGTCTGATCAGCAGCAAAGCGTCTCTGCGGAAAACAAAAGTTAGATTGAACCCTAGTGTACAAAACGAACAAAACTTAGATTGTGACATACCCTGCGATGTGTCCAACTCATATCGAAGGTAGGCATGTCGATGCCGTCAGCATCGAACATTATATCCATAGGCTCATCAGCACGTACGTCTGGTCGTCCTACGGAGAACCTCTCCCACGACCATAGTTGCAGAAATAGAGGGCATCCAAGAAGGGCGGACGTGGGTGACGTAAGCTGGCAGGCGTTGCACATAGCTCGGTATGTATATGCTAAGACAGCCGAACCCCAACTCCTTTGTGTGATCTGATTCGGCGTCTGAGCGCTCGCGATCTCAAGTGCAATAGGGATGTAGCTCGCGTTAATAGTGCTGACATGGTTCTCTGTGAACATCACCTTGCCGAGAAGCCACAGTATATATGCCTCCAGACTTCTAGTGATCTGTGTCGCATTCAACGGGACCCTTGGATACCCCGGGAACTTTTGGATCTATTTTGAGCAAAGAGAGTATTAGTACATAGCTAAGGTATGTTATGTAAGAACAATTGCAAGACAAATGCAACTTAAGCGGCAGGGGAACTAACCTGGAAATGGAGTAACCATTCGTACTTAGGTCCGTGATTATCTGATGTCAGCGCCGGAGCTCGGTCATAAATACCCGCGAAACGCTGTGCAATACCAAGCTGCCAATCAGCCGGTGCCTCCAACGGTCCTATGACAAGACCTGCCAACGGTAGTCCCAATAAAAAGGACACATCCTGGAGAGTAGGAGCCATCTCTCCCCAGCGGAAGTGAAACGTGTGTGTCTCAGGTCTCCACCGGTCCACTAAGCATGTGAGCAAAGAGGCGTCGATGGTGAGGCGTTTGGAGGTCTGCGTGGACTCAACCAGACGCGCGAAAGGTAAAAGGCCAGCCCATTTCAACCTGCATGTGAGGACAAATCAGTAGGTGTGTCTCATCCATATATTCTTGAAGGAAATAAGTAAAGCACGTACCGCTGAACCCATCCCTCGTGTATTTGCCAATCTTCCTTTTGAGTGCGAGTGACCAGCGCATCAAGCTTGCGCTCAGAACCTATCACATCATGATGCTTTCTATCAATTTCCGCACTAAGCAACCCCATTCCCGCCATTCCTGCATATACAAATTTCAAACATAGTGGCAGACTTAATACAAATTTCAAACGTAGTGCCAGACTTAATACAAATTTCAAACGTAGTGCCAGACTTAATACAAATTTCAAACGTAGTGCCAGACTTAATACAAATTTCAAACGTAGTGCCAGACTTAATACAAATTTCAAACGTAGTGCCAGACTTAATACAAATTTCAAACGTAGTGCCAGAATTAATACAAATTGCAAATATAGTGCCACACTTAATACAAATTTATAACTTAGTGCCTAGCTTCCGCCTCGACCTCTTCCTCCTCTTCCTCCTCTTCCTACTCTTGCTCTTGCTCCTCGTCCCCGGTTCCCTCGTCCACGCCCAGTGACGAAAGTGGGACAATTAGTGTCCCTATGGCCAAATTCATTGCATAAAATACATTGCATAGTGGCACCTCCCGCTTCAGATTCATCCATATCATTCCGGATGCGTCGGCATTGTCGCCTACCTCTACTTGTACGCATATTCTCTGGGTCTGGAATGTAGCGCCTTTCAATAGGATTAACGGTGCTGAAGTTACCCATTGAGCGAAACCCCAGCAACTCACCCGTCCAGGTATTGAGGACGGACTCTTTTAGAAAATATGGAGACACGAACGATATTGTGTCCATTTCAAGCTGCCCGCAAGCAGCAAGTACATGGGAGCATGGTAGGTGAAGCAACTTTGGTTTGTTGCATGCGCACTCACACGTTGGCCATACTTCATTTCCAATTTTGACCTCATGTGTCCGCAGCTCATTTGCACAACCGAATTTGTTGTTAGATAAGCAGACCTCAAACCTTCTTTCTTGATTACCAATGGGGACTACAGTGTGTGACCTAGCTTTTTGCATCTTTTCTTCCATGTACTTCATAATTCTGGGAAGTCACAAAGCCCAACAGGCTCCTCCTCCACAGCCGCTGTTCCAGTTGCTAACTGTGCTGCTACTGCTTCCACATGTGCTCTGACAGCTGCATCTCTTGCAGCTTTCCTGTCCCTAACTTGTCTCTGCGTGCACACATTAAGTCTGTCACGTATCAAATTGTACTTCCATAGTTGGTTCTGTTTACAGAGTTTTTTGAACAAATTCATCAGGTTCTTATTTCTGAACTGCGAGAAGAAATTAGCCCCCAGATGGCGCATGCACCAACGAGTATACCTGCATGCCTGTCATGAAGGATGCAGACATTAGGCTTATCCTTCACAACTGCTACTTTCAATTGCCTGAAGAACCATGTCCAACTTTCAATGTTCTCACTCTCCACAAATGCAAAAGAGAGTGGTACTACTTGATTTTGTCCGTCTTGACCAATGGCTGTCAGGATCTGACCCTTGTACTTGCCAGTGAGAAAAGTGCCATCTACACATATGACCGGTCGGCAATGCCTGAAGGCTTCGATGCATATACCGAAAGAGAAGAACAGTCGATGCAGCACCCTCACAGTTGGGAACTCTGGCATGAAGAGGTCTTGGATGTCGACATAGGTGCCAGGATTGCGGGCCTGCAGCGTCTGGAGGAGCCGGACAACAGAGTCATATGCATCGAAAAAAGAACCAAATCTGGTCTCAAGCGCCCTATGCTTAGCCCTCCAAGCCTTGCCATAAGAAATTCTGTATTTGAACCTGACGAATACTTTTGTCTGGAGAGCCTTAACTTCCATCGCTTTGCACTCCACTATCTCACTGTAAAGCAACCGAGCAATAAGCATGGACGAAAGGTTGGCATGATCTTGAGGGATGCAGGGAATAAGACATGTGTGATGAACTAGGTCACTAATCACCCAACTTGTGCCATACTTAGGGAGATAGCCATGCACCCTGGCGGGGCAATCTTCATTCTTGCATACCATTGTCAAGTATTTCTGACTTGACACCTCAGCTGTGAAAACCCTTTGTGTGGACATTGCCCATTGAATGATTGCGTCCTTCAGAGCGTTCTTGTTCGGATACATAGCACCCGTCGCAATGTTATTCTGGTGATATTGCCAGGCAGAATCATGCCCATCGTTCACGATCATTGCTGATGAGAAGTCATGATTCCATGATGCAGGATTCGGCACATCCTCTAGGTTCTCTTCTTCATCAGACTCGTCGGAATCATCGGCATGACCAATGTCAACATCAGTATTCTCATCTTCCATCTGGTTCTGCATGTGCCCATCTACCTCGTCAGCGTCCACCTCCCCACTGTAATAATCATCAGCATTTCCTCCGTGTACCTGACTACTCTGTCCTTGTTCGTAACCATCATCTCCAGCATTTGACATTGAGTGCTGCATCACATCACTGCTTTGCCCAGGATTGTAACCACCCTCGCCTTCAGGTGAAATTATCTCCTTCACAACGGGAAGCACTAAGGCACAAGGATTGCATCCCCTGGTTTCGCAACCTTGTAACCACCGCACCCACCGAGAGTCCCGCTCTATTGGCCTCAAATAGAATAAAACGTTTGTACTTGTCCGGGTCCACAATGCATGAACACCCACCGTCTGAGTTTCAGTATTCAGCCCTAAACTTGATGTCACCCATTCTTTCAACTGACTAAGAGACCATGTTTGAGGTGCGGTCAGTGGAACCTCTATGTTCTCAAATTCACTCAGATCAACCCCAATCTCATTTGTTTGGACAGTACCAGGACCATAGAAAAATATGAACGTCACTACATCAGACATCTCGGCTCACCTATAAAATTATTTAACATGGACAGACAACTGTTAAACATCATGACAAACTAAACATATTCACAGTCCTAATTGACACACCTAAAATTATTACGTAATATTAATGGATCAACTAAAATTATTCACACACCTAAAAATATTTAAGTACTAAATATTTTTAGGATATTACCGGAACAACTTCAAAAATTGATACAACAACATGTTTGACATCTATATATAGTACATATAGTACCGCACCAACTAAAATAAACGGACATCCTTTTTTTGCGGGAAAACTGACATCCACATCCACATATAATACGCCATATTATTGGAGCAACTGAATATATTCACACAACTAAATATTAGACATCCAAAAATATAACGGTTACTACTGGAGCAAATACCAATATTCGCACACCTAATACAAAATATTAGTGGAGCAAATAACATCTACAATATTCGCACAACATCTACCGGAGAAAATGTCTCTAAAATTATACCCTTGAAGCGTGCGAAGCAACGCCGACGAACAACGGCCTTCAATCAACGGAGTCGGAGCTTCACGTCCACCACACTGCCGCAGCTTCATCAGTTCATCTTCACCTCCACCACCTCCACAAAATTGCTCACCACCATCTCCACCACCTCCACAAAAATGCTCACCACGACCACCACGAGCTACCCCATCAGTAGATCGAGGTCTCCCTTGCCTCCCCCAACTATCTATAATGTATCTACGGTGGCAAATCAGGAAGAAAATGGCTCACTTTGGAGTATAAATGGGTTACTTTTTAGTCGGAAGAGAGAAGAAAGAAGAACAGAAAGAAGAACACAGAAGAGCGAGGGGATAAGGTCGCGCGAGGGAGAAGGAGCCGGGCGACCCGGGGCGGGACCCTGTCGTCCTCCTAGTGGACGATCGTCCTGCAGCAGGACGACTGGGCCCTGTCGTCTGGGCCCCAGCCACCGACGGCCCATGCAGGCACGAGTGGGAGCGCTGCGACGTGGCCGGGCCAATCGCCAGCTGCCACGTGGATTACGGGCCACCGGTCGTCCTCCTATACGCCGACTGGACTCAATCGTCCAGCAGTAGGACGAGAGGCTGCAGTCGTCCTCTAGCGGGACGAGGCCGTATTATTTTTGAAAAATAAAATTTCGGTGTATTATTTCTGAAAATTAATAAAAAAAACGTATTGTTTAAAAAAAAATTAGCGCGTATGGACTGGCTCGCAACCTCCCTAGTTTTTCTTCCGTGATGCCAGTTATCCACATCCCCGACCTCCTGCTGGGACACGCCGCCGGATCTCCCAAGCTCCCCCCCATCCCTGCACCACCACCCCGGCCATGGGCGCTGGCTACACACCCGCTGGACCCCCTTGCTGCAGTCCGCTGCTTCCTCCTCCCCTTCTGCAACTCCTCGCACGGCCCCTTCCCCTCTCCTGCTTGCCATGGAGGGCGTCATAGCTGCCGGCCCCCCTTCAGCTCCTGCTCCTGGACTCATGCGCCGCCGCTGCCTGATTCCGCTCGCCCCCACCCCACGCCCATTTGCCTCCCCTGCTTGCTATGGAGGGCGCCATAGCCGCCAGCCCCCATTGAGCTCCTGCTCGCTCCTGCTCCTGGTCTCGCGCGTCGTCGCTGCCTGATTCCACTCGCCCCCACCCCCACCTGTACAACGCCGCCTCAACCACGAGCTCCTGGCCGAGCGAGGCCAGGGTTGCTCCCCTCCGGCCACGAGTGGTTCTGCCCCTTTGCCGTGCCCGTCCTCTGCTCGCCGGATGGCCATAGTGCCACAGCTGCTGCCTGCCGGCGCGGTTGCCTACTTCGGCCTACCCTCCGCGCGTCCTCCGCCTGGCCTCTTGCTGCCTCCTCCAACAGCCGCTGCTGTGACACCATCACCTCGTGCGCCCGGTCGCTGCAGCCCATGGCCGCCTCTGCGTCCGTACACGACCGGCGAGCTCCACCCCTTCACGACCTCCTGTGTGCCAACCGAGCCCTGCGTCTGCCTTCTGCTGCTCTCCTTGCGCCCTCCTTCTTCGGCCGCCACTACCCTGCCGATGGCCATGTCCATCCTCTGCACCCGAGACCGCCAAGCCCATTGCGGGCCTGCGCGAGCCTGCGCCGCGTACGCCGCCGCACCCCGTGCTCATCGTCCCTGAGCTCCCGCGCCCGAACTCCCGAGGAGAGCCGTAGCGCGTGCTTCTCCTCTCGATCCAGCACGCGACCCCGCTGCCTCTGCCTCTGAAAGAAAATTCAGTTGGCTTTATGTAAATTCGAAACATTTTTCTGACTTACTCAAATCTGTAGTGCGGGTTGATTTCAGAAAACTATAGGCGGTTTTCTGTAAATAAGCACGACGGAAAAAGGCGAACCCTGCTATTGGTCTGGGACTTTGTTCGGCAACGTTTTTTCCTTATATATACGTGTAGATCCAATTTTAAATCTCATCCTTTGGTCTTTCTGGTTAAGATAAAATCAACGGATATAAAAATGTGACTTATAGAGAACTATGAAAGCTTCCATCCATTAATATTAGGTATAGATTTGCATTTTTTTATTTAGTATGAATTAATTATGAAGTTTTGAAACTGACGGTTAAATGTTCAAAGGGCAAAAGCATACGAGGAGCGAAGTGACTTGAACAGAACCGGTGACTTTTGAAAATTAGGGTAAAACAACCGAGTGGGACTCAACTAGGGGCATAAATCTAATTATCTTTACTTTTAAGGGTGGAATACCAAAGAAACTTGGAGATCCAGGAGTACCAACTATACCATGCTCCATTAAAAGAAACTATGTTAAAACTTCTTTATGTGATCTTGGAGCTGGTGTTACTGTTATGCCTTTCTCTTTATATCGTAGACTAGAATTGAATAAGTTGACGCATACTGAATTTTTTTTGGAAATGGCTGATAAATCAACTGCAATACCCAATGGTATTTGTGAGGATGTGGCTGTTGTGGTTGCAAATGTTACTATCTTAATGAACTTTGTTATTCTTGCTATTCCAGAGGATGACAGTAGGTCGATCATCCTTGGTAGACCCTTTTTGAATACTGTGGGGGCTGTTATTGATTGCAACAAAGGCAATGTTACTTTTCACGTTAATGGTAATGAGCATACGGTGCACTTTCCGAAGAAACAACCTCAAGTTCATAGTATCAACTCTATTGGAAAATTTTCAACTATTACTATTGGAGGTTTTGAATTTCCTCTTCCTAGTGCCAAAAGGAAATATGATATTCGTATTGTTGGGGACATGCATATCCCCATTGAGGTAACCTAGTGTTATTCGAAAATTCTTCGGTTTCATGTCATTCGGAAAAAGTTTGTCAATAAGACTTGATCAACCTTGTTAATGGATTCCTTTTGATGAGCATGAGATGGATGAATTTAGAAGGCACAACTCTCTCTACCTATCTTTTACTTTCTGTTATTTAGATTAAATAAAGCAAAATAGTATTTTCTATCTGTTTTTTAAATTATCCGTGAAATAAAAAAATGTCCCAAAAATAAAAGTTCTCCAAATGCCATGAAAATTTAGTATGATTTTTTATAGAAAATTTGAGAATTTCTCGCACTGAACACACACCAGAGGGCCTCACCAGCTGGCCACAAGGGTGGAGGGCGCGCCCTACCCCCCTTGGCGTGCCCCTGTCCTTGTGGGCCCCACGTGGGCCCCCTCCACTTATTCCAGCACCCATCCACTTCGTCTTCCTCCAGAAAAAAATCACTCCATAGCTCAAACTCATGTTCTTGCTCGTTTTGCTGCCATTTTCGATCTCCTTGTTCAAAGCTCCATTCACAAAACTGCTTTGCGGGATTGTTCTCTGGTATGTGACTCCTCCGATGGTCCAATTAGTTTTTGTTCTAGTCCTTTATTTATTGCAATTTTTTGCTGCTATGGTGACCTTGTTCTTAAGCTTGCATGTCAAATTTATGTGGTCCAAAGTAGTTTTGATGCATTATATAGCCTCTAGGCACTTGTAGGAGTAGTTGATATCAATTTTGTTGAGTTTGGTTCACTTTTATTTTAAGTCACTAAAAATTTCAGAAACTTAGAGGAAGAAAAATGTCTAGGAGAATGTACCAGGGTGGTTCTTTAAGGAAGCAAGCACCGAGGCTCGCGATAAGTGAGCCGGACCTTGAACCACCAAGGGAAGCTAAAGTGCGACCTTGTGAGTGGCCGTCAGATGAATTTATGGCTCGTGCAGGATTCAAGGATGAGTTCTATGCATACGTACAAAATGCCGGCCTTGAGGACTTCTTGTCAGACAAGTGCCTACAATATTATTATCTCACTGATTCCTTTGTGCGGAGGTTTGAGTTTTCATCTAAGTGTAATACTCATACTGTCCTGTTTGATCTTTATGATGAATCTTATACCATGGACCTGCAAGATTTTTGTGATGCATGCAAAATTCCACAATGGGGTATTCTTAGTGAGCCTCACAAATCTGAATACAATGATTTCCTTGCTAGCATCACCGTGGGAGAAACTAGAAATATCACAAAAGCCACCATAGGGAGCATTCACTTTCCTGCTATACATTATTTTGCTCTCTTTATAGGAAGATGCATTAATGGTAAACATGATTATAGCCACCTTTGCGTTCCAGATCTTAGTGTCCTTAAGTGTGCGGTGTTAGGTGATAAGCGATATAACTTGGGGGCTATTATTGCGAGGAGGTTACATCTTAATGCTAAAGATGGAGATTTATTTGGTGGGATTTATGCAACTCGGCTAGCTAATTATTTGGGTGTACCCATAAGAGGGTATGATATTGAGTTGCCACCTGCTTTTCTGGATTATGATGCTATGGTACGCTACCAGTTTCTTAAGAGGAACAAATAGTCCCTCCAATATCGACTAATCTTTCATAGACGGTGCGCCATCCATGTTACTCCTCCTACTCCTACTTTCTTTAACTTTTAGGAAATGGGAGATATTTTATAACTAGAGAGGAGGCAAACGAGTATGAGAGAACAGCGGAGGCTGCTCACCTCCATGCTGCAGCCCTTCAGGCAGTAGCTGATGCATCTCAGTACAGCCCCGACTACAACTTTGGACATCCACCAGGCCAGCCGTGGGTGTAGACCAACTTAGGCCAACAGCCTAAGCTTGGGGGAGTACGTATTTCTCACCGACATTACATTCATGTTCACACACTCATTTCAGTTGTCGGCTTTTTCATTGTATTATCCATGTTAGTTCATTTCTTTTTCCCGCTTTCTTCTCGTGTGTTCGAAAAACCTTAAGAAAAACCGAAAAGATTAGTTGTAGTTAGTTTACTTTCTATGCATCACTTGTAATATTAAAACCCAAAAAGATTTCTCGTTCTTCTTTTCTTGTTGGGAGCTTTCCCGTGTAAATAGTTTTTCTCGTTCTTGTTTTATTTTCTTCAGAAAAACAAAAACTCCAAAAATATTTTAGTGTGTTTCTTTGAAATTCTTTTCTTTTCTTTGGGAGTCGAGAGGAGAAGACCACGATAAAAATGTTGAGTGGCTCTCATACGCATTATTGTTGATCTAACAAAAGAGCCCATATTACCTTGTCTTCTCCCTTGAATAAATGTTTGCAAATTCCAGCTTGGTCCAATGCACGTGCACGCTTATTATTATCCACACCGTTCGGTCGTGCAAGTGAAAGGAAATAATGACGATATATGATGAAATGATTGAGATGAGGAAAATCTGGTATGAAATCGACCTGTCTTGTTTTCGTAAATATGATTAGTTCATCATGTTGGGGAACGTAGCAGAAATTCAAAATTTTCTACGCATCACCAAGATCAATCTATGCAGTAATCTAGCAACGAGGGGAAGGGGAGTGCATCTACATACCATTGTAGATCGCGATGCGGAAGCATTGCAAGAACGCGGATGAAGGAGTCGTACTCGTAGCGATTCAGATCGCAGTTGATTCCGATATAAGCACCGAAGAACGGTGCCTCCGCGTTCAACACACGTGCAGCCCGGTGACGTCTCCCACTCCTTGATCCAGCAAGGTGAGAGGGAGAGCTTGGGGAAGACTCCATCCAGCAGCAGCACGACGGCGTGATGGTGATGGAGGAGCGTGGCAATCCCGCAGGGCTTCGCCAGGCACCGCGGGAGAGGAGGAGGGAGAGGGGTATGGCTGCGCCGAAAGAGAGACGTTCTCGTGTCTTGGGCAGCCCCAAACCTCAACTATATATAGGGGGGAGGGGGCTGCGCCCCCTCTAGGGTTTCCACCCCAAGGGGTGGCGGCCAGCCCTAGATCCCATCCAAGGGGGCGGCCAAGGGGATGAGAGGGGGGGCGCCACTAGGGTGGGCCTTAAGGCCCATCTGGACCTAGGTTTTGCCCCCTCCCACTCTCCCATGCGCCTTGGGACTTGGTGGGGGGGGCGCACCAGCCCACCTGGGGCTAGTCCCCTCCCACACTTGGCCCACGCAGCCTTCTGGGGCTGGTGGCCCCACTTGGTGGACCCCC
This sequence comes from Triticum aestivum, assembly GCF_018294505.1. Taxonomy (NCBI): domain Eukaryota; kingdom Viridiplantae; phylum Streptophyta; class Magnoliopsida; order Poales; family Poaceae; genus Triticum; species Triticum aestivum. The sequence goes on along the minus strand of NC_057808.1, from coordinate 62,972,106 downwards.
GGGACCCTCCCGGTGGTCCCGGTACATTACCGATATCACCCGAAACTTTTCCGGTGACCAAAACAGGACTTCCCATATATAAATCTTTACCTCCGGACCATTCCGAAACTCCTCGTGACGTCCGGGATCTCATCCGGGACTCCGAACAACATTCGGTAACCACGTACATACTTTCCCTATAACCCTAGCGTCATCAAACCTTAAGTGTGTAGACCCTACGGGTTCGGGAACCATGCAGACATGACCGAGACGTTCTCCGGTCAATAACCAACAGCGGGATCTGGATACCCATGTTGGCTCCCACATGTTCCACGATGATCTCATCGGATGAACCACGATGTCGGGGATTCAATCAATCCCGTATACAATTCCCTTTGTCTATCGGTATGTTATTGCCCGAGATTCGATCGTCGGTATCCCGATACCTTGTTCAATCTCGTTACCAGCAAGTCTCTTTACTCGTTCCGTAACTCACATCATCCCGTGATCAACTCCTTGGTCACACTGTGCACATTATGATGATGTCCTACCGAGTGGGCCCAGAGATACCTCTCCGTTTACACGGAGTGACAAATCCCAGTCTTGATTCGTGCCAACCCAACAGACACTTTCGGAGATACCTGTAGTGCACCTTTATAGCCACCCAGTTACGTTGTGACGTTTGGTACACCCAAAGCATTCCTACGGTATCCGGGAGTTGCACAATCTCATGGTCTAAGGAACTGATACTTGACATTAGAAAAGCTCTGAGCAAACGAACTACACGATCTTGTGCTAGGCTTAGGATTGGGTCTTGTCCATCACATCATTCTCCTAATGATGTGATCCCGTTATCAACGACATCCAATGTCCATGGTCAGGAAACCGCAACCATCTATTGATCAACGAGCTAGTCAACTAGAGGCTTACTAGGGACATGGTGTTGTCTATGTATCCACACATGTATCTGAGTTTCCTATCAATACAATTCTAGCATGGATAATAAACGATTATCATGAACAAGGAAATATAATAATAACCAATTTATTATTGCCTCTAGGGCATATTTCCAACAGTCTCCCTCTTGCACTAGAGTCAATAATCTAGTCCACATCACCATGTGATTAACACTCATAGGTCACATCACCATGTGACCAACATCCAAAGAGTTTACTAGAGTCAACAATCTAGTTCACATCACTATGTGATTAACACTCAATGAGTTCTGGTTTGATCATGTTATGCTTGTGAGAGAGGTTATTAGTCAACGGGTCTGAACCTTTCAGATCTGTGTGTGCTTTACGAATATCTATGCCATCTTGTGGATGCTACCACGCGCTATTTGGAGCCATTTCAAATAATTGCTCTACTATACGAATCCGGTTTACTACTCAGAGTCATCCGGATTAGTGTCAAAGTTCGCATCGACGTAACCCTTTACGACGAACTCCCTTTCACCTCCATAATCGAGAAAATTCCTTAGTCCACTAGGTACTAAGGATAAGTTCGACCGTTGGCATGTGATCCATTCCCGGATCACTATTGTACCCCTTGACCAACTCATGGCAAGGCACACTTCATGTGCGGTACACAGCATAGCATATTGTAGAGCCTACGTCTAAAGCATAGGGGACGACCTTCGTCCTTTCTCTCTCTTCTGCTGTGGTCAGGTCTTGAGTCTTACTCAATACTCACACCTTGTAACACAGCCAAGAACTCCTTCTTTGCTGATCTATTTTGAACTCTTTCAAAATCATGTCAAGGTGTGCGTTCTTTGAAAGTATCATCGGGCGTCTTGATGTATCTCTATAGATCTTGATGCCCAATATGTAAGCAGCTTTTATCCAGGTCTTCCTTTGAAAAACTCCTTTCAAACAACCCTTTATGCTTTCCAGAAATTTTACATCATTTTGGATCAACAATATGTTATTCACATATACTTATCAGAAATGTTGTAGCGCTCCCACTCACTTTATTGTAAATACAAGTTTCTAACAAACTTTGTATAAACCCAAAAACTTTGATCACTCCATCAAAGCGTATATTCTGACTCCGAGATGCTTGCTCTAGTCCATGGAAGGATTGCTGGAGCTAGCATACCTTTTAGCATCCTTAGGATCGACAAAAACTTTTCTGATTGTATCACATACGACCTTTCCTTACGAAAACTGGTAAGGAAACTTGTTTTGATATCCATCTGCCAGATTTCATAAATGCAGCTAATGCTAACATGATTCCGACGGACTTAAGCATCGCTACGGATGAGAAAATCTCATCGTAGTCAACTTCTTGAACTTGTGGAAATACTCTTTGCCACAAGTCGAGCTTCATAGACGGTAACATTACCGTCCACGTCCGTCTTCTTCTCAAAGATTCATTTATCTCGGATTTCATGGCTTCTAACCATTTGTCGGAATATGGGCCCACCATCGCTTCTCCATAGCTCGTAGGTTCATTGTTGTCTAGCAACATGACATCCAAGACAGGATCACGCATTACTCTGAAGTAGTACGCATCCTCGTCGTCCTACGAGGTTTGGTAGTGACTTGATCCGAAGTTTCATGATCACCATCATAAGCTTCCACTTCAATTGGTGTAGGTGCCACAGGAACAACTTCCTGTGCCCTGCTACACACTAGTTGAAGTGACGGTTCAATAACCCTATCAAGTCTCTACCATCCTCCCACTCAATTCTTTCGAGAGAAACTTTTCCTCGAGAAAGGACCTGTTTCTAGAAGCAATTACTTTTGCTTCCAGATCTGAAATAGGAGGTATACCCAACTGTTTTGGGTATTCTATGAAGACGCATTTATCCGCTTTGGGTTCGAGCTTATCAGCCTGAAACTTTTTCACATAAGCATCGCAGCCCCAAACTTTTAAGAAACAACAACTTAGGTTTCTCTAAACGGTGTCGTCTCAACGGAATTGCGTGGTGCCCCTTTTAAATTGAATGCGGTTGTCTCTAATGCCTAACCCATAAAAGATAGTGGTAATTCGATAAGAGACATCATGGTATGCACCATATCCAATAGGGTGCAGTTATGATGTTCGGATACACCAGCACACTGTGGTGTTCCAGGCGGTATTGATTGTGAAACACTTTCCACACTGTCTTAATTGTGTGCCAAACTCGTAACTCAGATACTCATCTCTATGATCATGTCACAGACATTTTATCCTCTTGTCATGGTGATCTTCAACTTCACTCTGAAATTACTTGAACCTTTCAATAATTCAGACTTGTGTTTCATCAAGTAAATACACTCAGCATCTAGTCAAATCATCTGTGAAGTAAGAACACAACGATATCCACTACATGCCTCGGCACTCATTGGACTGCATACATCAAAATGTATTACTTCCAATAAGTTGCTCTCTTGTTCCATCTTACTGAAAACGAGGCCTTTCAGTCATCTTGCCCATGTGGTATGATTTGCATGTCTCAAGTGATTCAAAATCAAGTGAGTACAAACGATCCATTTGCATGGAGTTTCTTCATGCATATATACCAATAGACATGGTTCGCATGTCTCAATCTTTTCAAAAAACGAGTGAGTCCAAAGACCCATCTACATGGAGCTTCTTCATGCGTTCTATACCAATATGACTCAAATGGCAGTGCCACAAGAATGTGGTACTATCATTACTATTTTATATCTTTTGGCACGAACATGTGTATCACTGCGATCGAGATTCATTTTAGGTGCAAGACCATTGAAGGTATTATTCAAATAAACAGAGTAACCATTATTCTCCCTAAATGAATAACCGTATTGCGATAAACATAATCCAATCATGTTTATGCTCAACGCAAACACCAATCTCGATGGTAGAGAGAGCATGCGATGCTTGATCACATCACCTTGGAAACACTTCCAACACACATCGTCATCTCACCTTTAGCTAGTCTCCATTTATTCCGCAGCTTTTATTTCGAGTTACTAACACTTAGCAACCGAACCGGTATCTAATACCCTGGTGCTACTAGGAGTACTAGTAAAGTACACATTCATATAATGTATATCCAATATACTTCTGTCGACCTTGCCTGCCTTCTCATCTACCAAGTATCTAGGGTAGTACTGCTTCAGTGACCGTTCCTCTCATTACAGAAGCACTTAGTCTCGGGTTTGGGTTCAACCTTGGGATTCCTTACTAGAGCAGCAAATGACTTGTTGTTTCATGAAGTATCCCTTTTGCCCTTGCCCTTCTTAAACTAGTGGTTTTACTAACCATCAACAATTGATGCTCCTTCTTGATTTCTACTTTCGCGGTGTCAAACATGGCGAGTTGCTTCAAGGATCATCATCTATCCTTGATATGTTATAGTTCATCACGAAGCTCTAATAGCTTGGTGGCAGTGACTATGGAGAACCATCACTATCTCATCTGGAAGATTAACTCCCACTCGATTCTAGCGATTGTGGCAGTCAGACAATCTGAGCACATGCTCAACGATTGAGCCTTTCTCCCTTAGTATGCAGGCTTAAGAAACTTGTAGCGACCCGACCCGAATGGATCAAGTCTCTGTGCTTAAGTGTCATCCTTGGATCGGTATGCTGACACACACAGTACTCGAGGATTTATAACAGAGGTAAATCACATGTATAAAATAACGTAAATACTATTACCTCAATCCAAAATAGCGGAAGTAACAAGGTTGTGGATTCCCATCAACACCAACGGCAAAGTTGAGTGTAGAAATCGTAACCCTAACGAATCACTTACTCGTCGTAAGACATCCTGCAACATGAAACGTTGCAGCCCGAAAACGGGTCAGCACATGGAATATGCTGGCAAATTCACACCATAGAGAAATGATGAACAAAGGCTATCACTACATGCATATATGGCTAGTGGAAAAGCTCTATGGTTATAATGTTTTTGCGAAAAGCCAATTTTTTCCCTACTGCAAAGGAATAAATTTTATTTAACTATCATGGTGGTTGTGAAACATTGAGATGGTTGACAGCATCTCAATCCCAATTAAGTATCATCATTAACCCAACAATATTAATTAAAAGTAACATGATGAGATCAACGGGATAATCCAAGAACTAGATACTCAAGATGTCCATAACCGGGGACACGGCTAACCATGATTAGTTTGTACACTCTGCAGAGGTTTGCGCACTTTTCCCCACAAGACTCGATCGCCTCCGCTTGATTCTCGCACTGCATGATGTTTGAGAAACGGATGACCGAGACACAGTCTTTCAGAAACAATCACTCTTTACTCTGGATGGACCGGTACACCTACTTTCCCCTACATCTGCTAGTCCACCTCTTCAAGAGATCCTGTAACCTACTCAGCTATGCTAGAGCCCATAATAGCTTGTGGCTGCACACGGAAGTTTCTAGCATGAATAATCTTATGATCCCTTTGAGCCTGGGTGGCGGACCTTATACATACAGACAACACTGGGTTCTCCAGGTGCCTCAATCCACCCAGATGTGAGTTTTAGTTGCCACCTTAAGTTGAACCATTAATAAACATCTCACATCTGTCGTGAATATCTCTCAAACCCAATCCACGTCTACGAGCACAGCATGGTAATAATAAAAGCAACGTAGAAGTAACTCCCAAGGGTTTGATAAGAAAACAGGTAATAGGTACTACCTCAACTACTTCCCAGTACCCACAGTTTATTTAGATCCTAATCATGCAAGTGTTTGAGGAAATAGATCTAATGCAATAAAAACTGGGTATGAACGGGGTATGATCAAAGTGTGAACTTGCCTGCAATGTTGATGAAGATGATTCGCACTCAAAACTCTTGATAGATCTACATCGTCACACTCCGGTCAATCTATCGCAAGCAAGCAATAGTAACCACACATAAGCAATCACTCAAAAGATCAAAAAAAAACGAGGGAAACAATTCGGAAAACTTCAAAACCAAGCAATTAACTCTTGCAACATAAAAAATTCTAACAGTACCAAAATTATGTGAATTTGGCCTTATCAGAAAGTTTAGGTCAAGAGCTTCGATTTGCAAAAAGAATCAACTCAAACGGAGTTACGGAACTTAAGTTATGAACAAAAGAAGTTTGAATACAAATCTGTTCTAAATCAAATTTTAAAACTTTCAAAAACATGTTTGAGTTGGATTACTGGATAGAGGAGATCATAACGAAGACGTGGGCGTTGGTTTCGTTGGATTTGGGCAAACGGGTGAAAAGTAGTGATCGTTTGAAAATCAGGGACTAATCTGTAACTAAAATCATCACAAACGGGTCCCTGGTAGAAAAATTAAAATATAAGGAAAAGTATAAATATAGAACGCTCGCTAACTAGTTCTAAACAGAGAACGTTCGCAGTTTAGTAAAACCTAAAAAACAGAACTAGGTTTTCTTAATAAAACCAAAACAAATAAAATAAATAAATAAACCGGGGCGGTTCACGGTTTTATACCGGCTCGGGCAAATAAACCGGCGGCGGCGGCGGTTCTGGCGAGATGGCGCGGGGCTCCGGCAAGGGCGGCGAGGTGGCTTCGGGGCTCGGCTGCGACGGGCGGAGGCACGGGGAGGCGCGGCGCGATGCGGCGGTGACGGCGGTGGCCGAGGGCGACGGAGGAGCGCGGGGCGAGGCGGCGGATCTCGCCGGCGGCGGCGGCTATGCGGGAGCGGCGGCGGCGGGGCAGAGAGAGAGAGAGGGGGGGCCCGGGGCGGCGCTATTTAAGGGGGGGAAGGGGCGGCGCGGTGGCGTGCGGGAGGGGGCAGAGGAGAGGCGGCGGAGGGAGTCCGGCCGGCCTACGGCGGCGGCGATGTCGTGCGGGTGCGGGAGAGCTCGGGGAGGAGCTGCACTGGGCCTGGCTGGGGAGCTGGGCCGGCCCAGTTCGGCGGGAGTTTTTTTTAAACAGAGAAAGAAATAATAAAAACAAAAGAAAAAGAAAATATTATAGAGGCATATAATATATCATAATATTCAGAAAATGATTTCCTACCACGTGGACATTTTTGTAAAGTCAAATAAAATTCACAAAATTTTTAATAAATCAAACAATGCTGCTGCCTTATTAAAATCCAATAAAAATCATTTTAAAAATACCAAAATGATTTCAAATTTATTTTCTCCAATTTTCTGATGTAGGGAATCATGTTACCCTATTTTCTGTATATTTTATTTTTGGAGAAAAATAATTTGAATAAAACTCAAATGACTCCAATATTGAAAAATAATTGCAACGGGACTTTGAATAAATCCTTTGAAACTCCCAACTCGTATTTCATTTGTTTTGAAGAAGTCATTTTATCTTCTCTCGTGAAAATCTTTGAGTTGCATAAAGTTTCAGAAATGAAAAATATTTTCAAATAAAATTCAAATATTTTCAACACCCCTTGTCATTTAAATAAATGGAAGAAGTCATGTCATCTTCTCTCCAGGGTTTTGTGGTGAAAAGAATTTGAATTCATGGAGATCATAACAGCCAAAAATGAAAGTTTGGGAAAGTCCTTTTATTCCATCTCATTTAACTTTCAAAAAGTTTCGAATTCCACTCAATTTCACTCAATCAATCAAACAATCAATCCAAACTATCTGTTTATTATAACATTCCAAAATTTAGAATTTTGGGATGTTACAAACCTACCACCTGAATCTCGTCCTCGAGATTCGGAGAGGCTAGAAAGAAATAGGTTAGGGTTTGGGGTTCTCCTTAAAATCCATCGATCATCACCGGGGTCTGGGGTGCTACCACCCTTAGAAACATTGTTACGGTTCCACCAAAACTCGTATACTCCATCCTTGTTGTTGATAGTGTCACTCTTCTCAAATTCTCGGAAAAATTCCTTCTCTGGCTCTTTGGGTAGCGGCATAACCTTTTCCTCAATTCTTGTGTCCATTCCATCTTGGTAAGGTTCTTCCATGACTGGGTCTTCTTAGCTGATGGGTCAGGCGCCAATACTAAACAACTATCGATATCTCATGGTGGTGATCAATTTATGGTTTCTCCCGCAGGAAATGGGTCTGGTTGGTCCTCACCGTATAACCTACGATTGGCAAGAACTGCCGTGTACAAGGGAAACGTTCTTATACCATTCTAAGGTTTAAACAAGGTTTGATCGTCGTCTCTCTACTATAGGTAAGTCACTCAGATTTACCATCCCGTATAGCAAAGCGAATAATAAGAGTAAGTCGGTATGGTGATCAATCCATCCCGCACCCAAATCATTACCTTGTACATGGTTTAGTGAATCTCGCATTCTAACACTCGGTCATCCTCGCAAGCATTGCATAATTTCTCTTGTCGATGAACCAAGTTCAGATAAATCCATGGATTCTGCAAGCCAAACAAACATCTATCGTTCCTTCCCAACCCTCAGGTTTTGCGTAACTCCTATAAGATCGTCTGTAGATAAAATCGTAACTTCTTCCAGGGTCTTCCCTTCAACAAGAGTGTGCTTGCTTCTTGGCAGGTCCTGGGGCCTGTGGGTTATGGCCCATCTCATCACTTGTAAACCTTGAACTCATCATTGGGGAAAACTGATGCTTAATCCAACATCCAACTTCCTAGTATTCTTAAATCCATCCAATTGTACTGTCTTCCTTCCTTCCATTGGCACCAAACTAGGACATGATTACTCAGACTCATCATGGAATTCCATTGATCCATATTTCCAACATCATACCTCCTTTATATCCAATAGTAATTCATCTCCTCATCCTCGGGGGATATCCCACATACCGAGATAAAAAAACTTATACTTATGAAGTCCATACTCCACTTCGTGGAACATCATTATCCTTTCCAGGGTGAAGCATCCTTACAGGGGAATATTGGCCATCTCTGCTTGGCACTTCTTCAACTGGGAAAACGTGAAACACATCATGAACTCATGGCAGTCCTTCGGGTGACTCCAACTTGTTGGCCACTTCTCCCATATGCTTCAAAACTCGGTATGGTCCTACATATCTCGGGGCTAACTTTCCCTTAACTCCAAATAGTTTAACTCTTCGCAGAGGGAACACACGAAGACATGCTCCGTCTCCAATTTCATAGACTACTTCCTTTACATCCAATAATACTCCATACCCTCATATTCTTGGGGTATCCAACATATCAAGATAAAACTCATACTTATTTTGTTCGAAATCCACTTCGTGGAATATCATTACCTTTTTCCAAGGGTCAAGTTTCCTCACAAGGTACTACCACCTTTAAAATGCACAATCTTCCATAGACCATATTTCTCATATCCTCGAAAATGGTCAAAATCTTTCTTCATAAAGTAACAACTCATAGAATCCAAATCAATACCAATGATGCTAACTTTATTGATTCTCAAATTATTACAATCTCCTTCATTCCATTACATGCCTCAATCCGAATCTTCACAAATAAAAGAAATGTCCACACTACTACTACATTTCTCGTTGCACTCAACTATTTGCCACAAGTCTCCGTCTCCTTGGGGCATTCCCTGGCAAAGTGCCCTGCTTCATCACAACGGAAACATATTATTTCTGACATATCTCGAGGTTTCCTTGTGATTATATAGCCTCCTGGGGTCCTCATCTTCCCTTTTGGGCAATCACTGAAGTAGTGTCCTGAATTTTTGCACCTGTAACATGTGATATGACTCAGGTCCTGTTTTGTAGAAATTGGGTTGTTCCTGGGATCCAATCTACTTTTCTTCCTGGACTTTTCCGTTCCAATCAGGGCTTCTATTTCCTGTGGGTCATACTCTACTTCCTCTGTCGGAAATTTTACTAAATCCCCATTCAGACAATTTTGGGAGATGTGTCCTTCTTCTCCACATGAATAGCATGACTTGGTGCAGGGTTTATTTGGTTCTTCTTTGGGTGTGTCCTCCACCCTTTCCTTCATCACAGATTCCTCTAACATTTCCATGAGGGCTCTTTTCCTTGCTTCTTTCTTCTGCTGGACGGTCCTTTGTACCACGGGGTAGATGTGACACTGAGCAGGGTAGTGGGTAGTCCCTTCACACAAGAAACATGTGATCTGCCGAGTTGGGCATTCTTCAGCTGGGTGGCTTCCTTCACAATTAGGGCATTCATCCTTGTGTTCCTTATGGTTGTGTCCTATTTCTCCACAAGGCTTGTATGCACAAGGTTTCTTCATATCCTTTCCATAAGGCCTCAATTTATGGGACACAAGACGAGATCTTTGTAGAGTCCACTTAAATTCTTTCCAAGTGGTTACTCCTTGCCATCCATTGATGGTTTGGTACATCCTCCACCAAGTAGCAGCACCTCTTTCAAAACATTGAAGAGCATGCCGGGTCATATCCTTTCCGACTATAGGGTTATTCTTCATGTGATCCTCCATGTTCTGAATCCATCGGTCCGTCTCCAATTGACTCATCGGTCCAGAAAATACAAGCTCATCTCCATTCATCCTCTATTGGGTCCATGGGTTTGGGGTGAGATAAGAGAGGTCGAGAGGGATGCACACAATACAAACAATAGTTTTGAAAAGACAGATTTTTATTGTGGCTGTCGGAAAAACAACAAACAAATGACAGCTCACAAACGTCGCATCTAACGTAGGCATATAACAGGGGTTGGGTCTTCTAGAGGTCAAAAAGTCTTCAACGTCGCCAAACTCTTCAAGTCTTGTTCATGCCTCCAATGGCTTCTTTCGATCATGCTTGTCCTTCTCAAGTTCTTTTGCCAAATCATCTCTGTTGACGCGAAGTCTCTCATGACGTCCTTTAATATTTCTGGAGTTGCGCTCCAACTTCTGGGTCTCAACATCCTTGACATGAACCCTGATCCTACTGTCCTTCAGTTCCTGACGAGTCTCCATTATCTCGAGGTTTTGCTCCTCCATCATGGCTACTTTCAACTTCTGGGTTCTGAGTTCTTCACGAAACGCTTACTTGTCGAATACTGCTTCCTGAAGGTTCATCTTTAAACTTCCTGATGTAATGCTCCAGATCCTGGTGATACACCAGCTAAGGTTAAAACTTCGTCTTGCTGATAGGTGCTCCATCAGTTTTCTACCATCCAATCCTTATGACGAGCTACATGCTTAACTCCGCACGGTGACAATAGCATAAGCGGACGATAACATCATGGATAGTCGTGTTTATGCCCATGTTACTGCCATGAGCTTTCATTCCATAACTGATATCTCTGTCTTTGGGTTTTCTTAACAAAAACTTTGAGTTTCTAACTCTCCATGTTTCGGTCTTTCTCCGATACACCTTGGTCTCGGGCATTGACGGCTTCCATAGTCTGCCAAGTTCCATAAGGGTAACCTTCCTAGGTCATACACATCTGGCAATTCTTCAGAGCCTTCAAATTCTCCCAGTCTTCGGAGTCTTCAACCATTGTAGTTTCCATTATCATAATGCACGGTAAAATCCTCTTCATTCCGAATGGTCTTAGTTGTCCGATATCTTGTACTTCTTGAAGTGGTCTCATCCGTCGAATCTTCGAGTGGTCCAAAGGGAAAAAGGGTATGGTCTTCACTAAAAGGGAATATTTGAATTAACTCAGAAGAAAGAGGGGTAAAGATCTTTTTGAAAAGGAAAGTTTTTTTAGGGAAAAATCCTTCCTATGGGCTTGCCAGTTTCTAGGGTCACGTCCTACAGTCAACATGCGCTCTGATACCATCTTGTAGCGATCCGAACCGAATGGATCAAGTCTCTGTGCTTCAGTGTCATCCCTGGATCGGTATGCTGACACACACAGTACTCGAGGATTTATAACAGAGGTAAATCACATGTATAAAATAACGTAAATACTATTACCTCAATCCAAAATAGCGGAAGTAACAAGGTTGTGGATTCCCATCAACACCAACGGCAAAGTTGAGTGTAGAAATCGTAACCCTAACGAATCACTTACTCGTCGTAAGACATCCTGCAACATGAAACGTTGCAGCCCGAAAACGGGTCAGCACATGGAATATGCTGGCAAATTCACACCATAGAGAAATGATGAACAAAGGCTATCACTACATGCATATATGGCTAGTGGAAAAGCTCTATGGTTATAATGTTTTTGCGAAAAGCCAATTTTTTTCCCTACTGCAAAGGAATAAATTTTATTTAACTATCATGGTGGTTGTGAAACATTGAGATGGTTGACAGCATCTCAATCCCAATTAAGTATCATCATTAACCCAACAATATTAATTAAAAGTAACATGATGAGATCAACGGGATAATCCAAGAACTAGATACTCAAGATGTCCATAACCGGGGACACGGCTAACCATGATTAGTTTGTACACTCTGCAGAGGTTTGCACACTTTTCCCCACAAGACTCGATCGCCTCCGCTTGATTCTCGCACTGCATGATGTTTGAGAAACGGATGACCGAGACACAGTCTTTCAGAAACAATCACTCTTTACTCTGGATGGACCGGTACACCTACTTTCCCCTACATCTGCTAGTCCACCTCTTTAAGAGATCCTGTAACCTACTCAGCTATGCTAGAGCCCATAATAGCTTGTGGCTGCACACGGAAGTTTCTAGCATGAATAATCTTATGATCCCTTTGAGCCTGGGTGGCGGACCTTATACATACAGACAACACTGGGTTCTCCAGGTGCCTCAATCCACCCAGATGTGAGTTTTAGTTGCCACCTTAAGTTGAACCATTAATAAACATCTCACATCTATCGTGAATATCTCTCAAACCCAATCCACGTCTACGAGCATAGCATGGTAATAATAAAAGCAACATAGAAGTAACTCCCAAGGGTTTGATAAGAAAACAGGTAATAGGTACTACCTCAACTACTTCCCAGTACCCACAGTTTATTTAGATCCTAATCATGCAAGTGTTTGAGGAAATAGATCTAATGCAATAAAAACTGGGTATGAACGGGGTATGATCAAAGTGTGAACTTGCCTGCAATGTTGATGAAGATGATTCGCACTCAAAACTCTTGATAGATCTACATCGTCACACTCCGGTCAATCTATCGCAAGCAAGCAATAGTAACCACACATAAGCAATCACTCAAAAGATAAAAAAAAACGAGGTAAACAATTCGGAAAACTTCAAAACCAAGCAATTAACTCTTGCAACATAAAAAAATTTCTAACAGTACCAAAATTATGTGAATTTGGCCTTATCAGAAAGTTTAGGTCACGAGCTTCGATTTGCAAAAAGAATCAACTCAAACGGAGTTACGGAACTTAAGTTATGAACAAAAGAAGTTTGAATACAAATCTGTTCTAAATCAAATTTTAAAACTTTCAAAAACATGTTTGAGTTGGATTACTGGATAGAGGAGATCATAACGAAGACGTGGGCGTTGGTTTCGTTGGATTTGGACAAACGGGTGAAAAGTAGTGATCGTTTGAAAATCAGGGACTAATCTGTAACTAAAATCATCACAAACGGGTCCCTGGCAGAAAAATTAAAATATAAGGAAAAGTCTAAATAGCGAACGCTCGCTAACTAGTTCTAAACAGAGAACGTTCGCAGTTTAGTAAAACCTAAAAAAACAGAACTAGGTTTTCTTAATAAAACCAAAACAAATAAAATAAATAAATAAACCGGGGCGGTTCACGGTTTTATACCGGCTCGGGCAAATAAACCGGCGGCGGCGGCGGTTCCGGCGAGATGGCGCGGGGCTCCGGCGAGGGCGGCGAGGTGGCTTCGGGGCTCGGCTGCGACGGGCGGAGGCACGGGGAGGCGCGGCGCGATGCGGCGGTGACGGCGGTGGTCGAGGGCGACGGAGGA